>NC_058522.1:362229528-362533861 GCF_904849725.1 Hordeum vulgare subsp. vulgare
CGATCCAAGGAGTTTGTCGTATGTTAAGACAGTTGTGACGAATGCAAGAGCTAAGCTTCGGAAGGGCCTGTCAGAGCATGACTTGGAGCTGACAATAGAGTACTTTAAAAGGAGGCAGGTTGAGAACCCCAACTTCTTCTTCTCCAAGCTAGTGGAAGATGGAGCTGTTAGGGCGCTTTTCTGGGTTGACGGGAGAACAAGGGCATTGTACCCAAAGTATAAAGATTGTGTGTTTTTGACACCACATTTTGTACAAATCGCTATAACCTCCCTTTCGCACCGATTGTTGGGATCAACAACCAAACACACATGGTCTGCTTGGGGTGTGCTTTGCTGCCTGATGAGAAGATTGAGACATTCACATGGGTCTTTCAACAATGGATGTTGGCAATGAATAACGAGCATCCATTAAACATCATGACTGGTCAAGACCAAGCAATGTCTACAACCATCTCATTGGTGTTTCCAAACTCGACACATAGATGTTGCAAGTGGCACGTCTTTCGGGTTGCAAGGACAAAACTTGGGAGGAAGTTGGGCAAGGACGAGCCTTTTGCCGAAGCATTCTACGGTTGCATCAATGGTTCAGATACCATTGAGGAGTTTGAACAAAGGTGGCAGCAGACGATTCAATTCTTTGGTTTGTTTGACAAGCAACATCTCAAAAATATGTGGCAAACTAGGAAGACATGGGCCCCCGTGTACTTTAGGCAGAAGTTCTTCCCATTTACAGGAACAACCGACAGGTCCGAGGGGCTGAATTCGTACTTTAAGACCTTGAACCATCATGGAGACTCGGTTTGGACTTTCATTCAGCAATTTGAGCTTTGCCAAGAGCTAATGCTAGACCGTGAGGACAATGCTGGCTTCATCAATGAAACAACGAGGCCACCACTATGGGGGAAGTAAGTACGAAAAAAATCATGCTGGAAAGCTTTTTAAATGTTTTTGGCACTACAGTTTTGGTTGCAACATTTATTTGAAACATATGAAGCAAATTTTATTAATGGTGGAAGCTTTTTTATTTGCAGTTACAACATTGAAAACAAGCAGCAGATTTCTATACCAGGGAGGTATTTTCCAAGTTCCAAAAGTTGTTGACTAAATCAACATGTTTTGGGCTGCAACATCAAGTCCAGGGGGATTCCATAATCTTTCATCTTGTTGCGAATGATGGTGCCAACCCTAAAGTTTACGTTGTGCGAGTTGATCCTGAAGATGAGAGGTACATGTGCAGTTGCAACATGTTTGAGATGTGTGGGTTGATCTGCCCACATATCATCCGTGTCATGGTGCACCTAAACGTGCAAATGATCCCTACAACTTACATGCTTGAAAGATGGTCCAAGCGAACAACTGACGTAGCACCTGATCCCGGTGATGGGCATAGGGCTATGCACTTTGGTGTCCCAACGACAAACACACTCAAGTTCAACTCTCTTTGCAGGAAGTTTGGCAAGCTCGCTTCTGATGCATGCTTTAGTGATGTAGCTTATAATTTCGTGTCTGGACTTATTAATCAAGGAATTGTTGGGGTTGCTGGAATGAAAGCTAGAGCGGGGGATGGAGTTCCACCAGCCGGAGAAGCCCAAGGCCATGAAGCCGATCAACAAGTGCATGCTTCAACATGTCGAGTAACAGGGCAACAGGAACCAGCCCCCGTAGGTTTGTGGAACCCGCCAAAGTCTGCGAAGGAAGGGAGGCCAAAGGAAAAAGAGAAGCGAAGGAAGCCACTTATTGAGATACGAGAAGATGAGATGAGGAATAAAGCAAAGAAACACGAAGCAAAAACGAAGAAAGCTCCAAAGCCAAGGGATAAGAAGACACCTTGCAATTTTTGTGGAGATGAGGATCACAATGCCAAGAGCTACAAACTACTTGCTGATATGCTTGCTGCTAGTGCGGCCACAAAACTTCCGGATGTAGAAACGGTCCTTACCCTTTAGGATGTTTCAATGATGATGAAAATATGTATTGCTTTGTGACCTTGCTTGTAGAAACAGCTTTAGAATGCAACATGTTACTACATGTGTGAATTTAAAAAGATTTAAATTCATAAGTTTGTGAAGCTGTGGTTTTTAGTAGAATGATGAATACTAAGTTTGTTGCAATGGTTGCATGGTTTTTTTATAATTAAATATCATTACGGAAAAAGCAGTCTTGCTTGTAACAAATGTAGTCAGTAGTTGTAGCATACACAGATAGTAGTTGAAGCTTATTTTTTGATTGATGCAACCGTACATGATTTCTTCTTTGTTGGGACGACTAAAGCTTGTCGGCGTGCTCGCCGCCGCTCATCCCCGATGTGCAGCTTGCATAAAACATCGAGCACTGGGCACCCGAGTGGTACAACTCACGACCAAAAAAGCTACAAATTGGCAACCGAAAAAGCTACAACCTGGTACAAAAAAGCTTTAACATGGTACGAAAAAGCTACAGCTGATGTCGCAGCTCCGCAAAGCTCCCAGGCTTTGGTTGTGGAACAAATTTTTGTAGTGTATGTGTAATGGTTGTAAAACATGGATGAAGCATTTTTTTGTCATCTTGAAGCAAATAATTTACCAAAAAGTAGCACTACAATTATTACATGAAAAACATGTTTGCAGAAAAAGTGTACTGTTGAAGCTTTTATAGGTTATGCTTCCAGCAGATATGTTAAAATATACACTAAAAGATTCAGCAATGGACAAAAGTGTCGTATTCATCGTGCAACACATGTTGGCACCAAAAATGCTTCATCCGGATTCAGACTTACAAAGTAAAACAAGTACCATTGGTTCATACATGCCGCAAACAAAAACAAAGTTCAATGGAATGATCATTCTTTACACAAGTACCATTGGTGCTATCAAGATGCTACCATTTGAGACATTATCTAGACCTAATGAAAAAGCCTGTTCGCCTTGAACCATCCTGAAATCAGTCTGCCAACTCTTCCCTGAATGCCAGCTCCATTGAGGTTGTGTTGAGTGGGTGATGGATCAGGTTGTACGCCCATTCCATGCGGTACCGCGCAATGTCTTCCTGTAAAACATGAAAAGTTGAGAAGCAGTTTGTTACTTGCTATTCTTTTTGCTGCATAGATTTTGAACAAACAAAAAAGTAGATTTAACAAAAATAGGAAAAACAACAAAGATAAAAATGGATACCTGCTCAAACCCTTTCATTGCCTTTCCATCAAAGTTTTCTGCATACTTGACAGCAAAGAAACCACAATCACACCTGTGAGTTGAAATGAAAAAAATGACAATCCCGTATATAGTGAAAACAACAAACTTGTTTCAAAAGAACACATGGTTTGAAGCATATGAAAAACTCACAGGTTATTTTGCTTTGGATAGTCTTCTAGATCAGCCCGGGTGAAGGATGCAACATTTACATTAAATGCATCACACTCTTGTGTGAGGGTTGTAAAGTTTGTGATTTACCACCAAAAACACACACAAAAAGTTTGAAAAGAACATGTGAAACAATTAAAAGATGACACCAGCAAATTTAAGTAGTCGGAGCGAGGGCACACACAACTATAAACAAGAGAGAAAAGAGCTGACCAGGTTGTTTGCGTGCTTCTTCAAGGTCAATGGTTTTCCTTTTGCACTAATTGAGTCAAATGCATTCCATTGCTTGTGAAGCAAGTTTGCGCAAACAACTATCCAATGACGCTCATGAACAACGGCAAACCATAGCTGAAAATGCAAAAAGAAGGCAAAGGTACTCATAACATTAACAAGAAATGTTACGTGCGTCGCATCGCTAGAACTAGATTTGAAAGTATTTGTGCTATGAAAACAGAAATGGCTTGCGGTGACTTACCAGGTCGTATTTTTGAACCTTGAACTTAGTCACAGCCCTTTCAAGCTCAGCCATGAGTGCATTTGGTTGGAAAATTGACGGGTCTTGCTTGAGTAGAGACTGCTTGAAATAGCAACAAAAAAGATTATTGTCTAATGAATGCAAAGTGAAAAAAGCATGAAGCATTTCTTTGTTTTTACAAAACTTTCCGCCCCGTAGACTGAGAAGAAGTATTTTTTTACAGCCCTATTGTGTGTTGCATAAGATGCCATATTGAGCCGCTCGATACACAGCGACATGACCTCATCATTCATGTCCCCTCGGGGCTTCAAGCATGCAAGAAACTTCTTGTACCCCACATAAAACCCACCTATTTTGATGAAAGGTGTCCTGGTATAATAGTTGCAAGCGAATGAATAATTTGTTTCAACAACATCAATTTAAGACACTAGATAGGGGATAGGAAGCTCAATGTAGTTCATTGGGTTTTGACCTCCTTAGTGGTTTCCCATGCATAATATATTTTTCATAAATTGCTTTAACTTTATCTTCTTTAACTTCAACCTTCTGCTTCTTTCCCTTGGGTTTGACAGCTGGCACTTTAGCCATCCTCTTCTTCCTAGTGTTCTTGTCGTGTGTGCTAGGGCCACTGCCGACATCAATGGGCTGCTCGTCCGCGACGCCCATTGTTTGAGCTGCAACAAGAAGACATGTAAGTATTGTGTGGGGGGACAGGGTAAGCTAGGAGGGATTTTATGAGAATTTGCTGCAATCACACAAACACAATAATAAACATAGACACAACAAAAAAAGATGCAAACATGAAACAAGGTGCTCAAAGAAAAGAGAAATGATGACGAAGGTAGGAAGCATACCTGGGATAGTAGGGCTGCCATCATCATCTGAGACAGGGAACACAGGGATGTTGGGGTAGAGATTGTTGCATGTTTTGTTATTATTTGTAGGCTCGTCCATGCCATGCATCAAGTTGAAGTCTTCAGACCCCTTTGGGAACAGCTCACATGAAGGCTCGTCATCCCAAACATCGGCTGTTGCACTCCTGGGTGCATCATGGAATAGAGGGGGGCCCTGAGGTGGCACGTGTACTTCCACCTCCATACTCACTCTTTGTTGCTCACGAGTTTGACCAGCATCTTCTGCAACATCTTGTTTTTTCTCCATCTCCCCAACAACTTCATCTTTGCTCATCACTGCAACCATACCTTTAGCTTGATCACCAATGCATGAAGTTGCAGCTTGAGCATCCTTCTCTTTCTCACGAGCCTCGTCCATGGGAGGTGTTGCAGCTTCAGCTTCATCTTGAGCATCCTTCTCTTTCTCACGAGCCTCGTCCATGGTAGGTGTTGCAGCTTCATCTTGAGCATCCTTAGCTTTCTCCAGAGCTTCATACGTGGTATTAGCGATGGCATCTCCCACGTCACGAAGCATAGAGGCCATCCGGCTAGACTGCAATCGCTTTAAACTTTGCCCAAACTTGCGTATTGCATCATCAACCTCGGTTGAGAAATTTTCCTTGTGCTTGTCATACAATGTTTGGAACTGAGCTGGTACCTACAAGAAGGCACTTATTTCAAAAATTAGTCATTTTACATGTATCTTTAAAACAAAAAAACAATGCATGCAACTTTTGTAGAAAAAGGTACCTTTAGATCATCCATGCTAGGGAACGGTTGTTGAAGCCAATCATCGAACGATGAGGATAAATTTGGTAGGACCTCAACATTTTCTTGAGCTTCAGGTACTTCATTTTGGCTTCCTTGGCCATTAGTTGCTTCAGCACGAGCGCCCTGCCCGGTGGCTGCTTCACGATCAACTTCTGGGCCAATAACTTCAGCATACGGAGTGTTGCACAGAGTCCGAAACTAGGAACAAAAAGAAACAAAAAATCATGAGGGAGAAATAAAAATTGGTTGGTATGCATGAGATGGAACCAAAACCTGTGATGCGGTCAAAAACAATAGCTATAAAACACACATATGCACACGCTAAAAAAACTGAAAACATGTGCAACATACAAAAAGTAGCTAGCAACAAAAAATCTAAAACTGACAGTTGCTACATGTTGCATCCATATGGTTCATTTGCTGCATCCATAATGTTAATTTGCTACATGCTGCATCCTAATTGTTGCATCCATATTGTTCATTTGCTGCATCCATAATGTTAATTTGCTATATGATGCATCCTAATTGTTGCAATCATAATGTTAATTTGCTACATGCTGCATCCTAATTGTTGCATCCATATGGTTCATTTGCTGCATCCATAATGTTAATTTGCTACATGCTGCATCCTAATTGTTGCATCCATATGGTTTATTTGCTGCATCCATAATGTTAATTTGCTACATGATGCATCCTAATTGTTGCATCCATATGGTTCATTTGCTGCATCCATAATGTTAATTTGCTACATGCTACATCCTAATTGTTGCATCCATATGGTTCATTTGCTGCATCCATAATGTTAATTTGCTACATGCTGCATCCTAATTGTTGCATCCATAATGTTAATTTGCTACAACCATAATGTTAATTTGCTACATGTTGCATCCATATTGTTCATTTGCTACAACCAGCATATTAATTTGCTACATGTTGCATCCTAATTGCTACATACATACTTTGCATCCATAGGCTGAATTACTACGACATGCTCATTAACAAAAAAAGTATGACACGAAGGAACATAAATGGGATAAAGAAGAAAAAAAATACTTGTGTGTGCTTCCCATAGAAAGGCTGGACAAGAGTAAGCTTGTTCTTGTCAACTTTATCCACCCAATCGAAATCCTTTTGACAAACATAACGTATCCTTGGCACAGAATAATCTATGACATGCTCATTTGGGAGGCCGGGCGGGATATCAAGATGATCCATGTATATAATCTGCATAACAACCAACAAAAAAAAATCATGAATGCAAAGCTATACAGATGTATGTGCATCAATGAAAAGGAAAGGATGTGTTTCATCATGAAAACATTGCATACCGCTAACATGGGCAGACATGAGCCGATCTAAAATTCTTTTGGATTTTCAATTGTTGCTTGGCCCCGCTTCTTCTCTTGAAAGACTGCAACCTCCTCCGTAGCTCGTGCCAATAAGTGCTCATCCCAGGCAAGGTTGTGCACCAAATCCATGTTTTCAAGGGAAGGAAGATACTCAAGGTTGACCATGTTGCCGGTGCCTGGGCAAACAACTATTGCCAACACAACAAGGGCCCATGTTCTCCTTATCATAGCCTCGTTCGTATCGCTGCAATCTCTGAGCAACTTGAAAACATGGGCAATTGGCGCTCTATTCCCCTCCTTGTAAATACCGTGAAGGTCATGTTCATCGCTCTTCTTGAGAAGCTTCATAGGACTATCACCGGATGGCACATTGAAAATCCTTTTCACCATGTTTTTGCTGAACTTGATTGATTTATTCTTGTATTTGAACTCTAGAAGTGCATGATTTGTGTGCATCACCACAAACTCGATAAGTGCATGCGGTACCTTGAAGGGCTTGATATCCAACAAATTTCCAAATAGGCCATTCTGAATGATACCCTGTTTCCGCGGTGATAACTATTGCGCAAGATCACCTAGCCATTTTGAATTAAACCTCATCTTGAAGCCACAAAAATCTTCTTTCTTCTTGATCTTCTTCTTCTTAACCTTCTTACTCCCCTCATTCTCAGCAGAGGTGCCTGCAACAACTGCAAAAAAGAGAAAAAAAGAACTCAATCATGACCTATGATGCATCATAACAGTAGATAGAAAACACCCCAATATGCACGCGCTAAAAAAACTAAACGACATGTGCGACATACAAATAGTAGGTAGCAACAAAAAGACAATCATGAATTAAAAATAGCAATGTAACATACAGAAGCAAAATAGTAATTTGTTGATCCTAATATGCTAACAAGTCCTGGAACCAACAGCAATGTGAATGTTGCGTCTGTTGTTTGCAAAAATCATGAGATACTAAAGCCTGAAGCAGCACTATGAACCAACAACAAAAATATGAACTAGTATCTCATGGTTTTTAATTCATGATATTCATTGTGCCAGAATTGATCCAGAATTAACACCAGTACATCAACAACAAAACATTGAGTTGTCTTAAACATCAACGTAAATTCATTGTGCCAGAATTGATCATCTAACTAGAACTAGTACTAGACATGAGCGTTATTTCTGCGGGTTGCTAGTAGTTTGTTTCATTGTCCCTCCCCGTCGTCCTCGATGATGAACCTTACAGATAAGTCCCCATTACGCACCTGTCTCTCTGCCCTAACCCAGTTTACCGCTCGAAAATAGTAGCGGGAATTGTTTCCATGATGCTTAAGACTTTCATACACGACCCAAAGCTTCTCTGGGTCATTGAGCTCCTCTTCCTTGTGCTGGAGGGCCGAGGCAACGAGATCCTCGGCGCTTTCCTCCGCGAAGTGGTAGCTCAAGACCGAGGTAGCATCGAGGTCTCTTAAAAGAGCGCCGATGTGCTGGTGGTAATTAAGGACTAGGGCTAGCCGACCACGTCGCTCCTCTGCAGCCCAATGACGACACGACGCGAAACCCTAGGGGAGAGGGGTAGGGGGAGAAGGCCGCGTCCACCATCGCATGCCCATCAGAGACCATGCCGCTCCTCTGCAGCCCATCGACAACACACCGCGAAACCCTCGGGGAGAGGGGGGAAATTGGGGAGAAGAATAGGGGTTACCTTCGGGAGGAGCCATAGGTCGCTCGAGAACGTGTTCGCCGCCGCCGCAGGCCCTGTCGCCGGATCCGCCGGCCCTGTCGCTGGATCCGCCGGTCCTGTCGCCGGAGCAGGCGCCGGTCCTGTCGCCCTCACAGTCGCCCGTGTCGTCCGAAATGCAGCGAGTGGATGAGATGCAAATGACTGGTTGAAGCAATCGATGTCAGGTGAAAAAAACAATACACGTGGCGCTGCAGACGTGTTTCGATTGTTGTAGATCGAACGGACCAAACGAGTCCGGTGGGACGTTCCAGCCGGCGCTCCGGCTGGAAACATTTTCCTAACCATATTGTGATCAATCATACAAATAACAAGAAAGAAAGAAAGGGATGAGAGAGAAAAAGTGGCAAACTTCCCTCTCGTTAGGGTATCTTTCTCCCGAGGCGCCGTCGTCGAGTTTTGCCTTCCCACCCCAGTTTTGCCGCGCTGGTGATTGGTTCGGGCTGACCACGGGGGAATCTAGTGTTGGAAATATGCCCTAGAGGCAATAATAAATTAGTTATTATTATATTTCTTAGTTCATGATAATCGTTTATTATCCATGCTATAATTGTATTGATTGGAAACACAATACTTGTGTGGATACATAGACAAAACACTGTCCCTAGTAAGCCTCTAGTTGACTAGCTCGTTGATCAAAGATGGTCAAGGTTTCCTGACCATAGGCAAGTGTTGTCACTTGATAATGGGATCACATCATTAGGAGAATCATGTGATGGACTAGACCCAAACTAATAGACGTAGCATGTTGATCGTGTCATTTTGTTGCTACTGTTTTCTGCGTGTCAAGTATTTGTTCCTATGACCATGAGATCATATAACTCACGGACACCGGAGGAATGCTTTGTGTGTATCAAACGTCGCAACGTAACTGGGTGACTATAAAGATGCTCTACAGGTATCTCCGAAGGTGTTCGTTGAGTTAGTATGGATCAATACTGGGATTTGTCACTCCGTGTGACGGAGAGGTATCTCGGGGCCCACTCGGTAATACAACATCACACACAAGCCTTGCAAGCAATGTGACTTAGTGTAAGTTGCGGGATCTTGTATTACAGAACGAGTAAAGAGACTTGCCGGTACGCGAGATTGAAATAGGTATGCGGATACTGACGATCGAATCTCGGGCAAGTAACATACCGAAGGACAAAGGGAATGACATACGGGATTATATGAATCCTTGGCACTGAGGTTCAAACGATAAGATCTTCGTAGAATATGTAGGATCCAATATGGGCATCCAGGTCCCGCTATTGGATATTGACCGAGGAGTCTCTCGGGTCATGTCTACATAGTTCTCGAACCCGCAGGGTCTGCACACTTAAGGTTCGACGTTGTTTTATGCGTATTTGAGTTATATGGTTGGTTACCGAATGTTGTTTGGAGTCCCGGATGTGATCCAGGACGTCACAGGAGCTCCGGAATGGTCCGGAGGTAAAGATTGATATATAGGAAGTCCTGTTTTGGTCACCAGAAAAGTTTCGGGCTCATCGGTAGTGTACCGGGAGTGCCGGGAGGGGTGCCGGGGACCATCGGGAGGGGTGTCACGCCCCAAGGGGTCTCATGGGCTATGGGAAGAGATAAACCAGCCCCTAGTGGGCTGGAATAAGTTCCCACTAAGGCCCATAAGGTTTGAGAAGGAAAAAACACAAGGTGGAAAGAGTTTCCAAGTGGGAAGGTGGAATCCTACTCCAAGTAGGATTGGAGTAGGACTCCTCCACCTCCAATTTCGGCGAAACCTTGAGGGTTTGAGGCTGCCTCTTCCCTCCCCCTCCCTCCTATATATACTGAGGTATTAGGGCTGATTTGAGACAACTTTTGCCACGGCAGCCCGACCACATACCTCCACGGTTTTACCTCTAGATCGCGTTTCTGCGGAGCTCGGGAGGAGCCCTGCTGAGATTAGATCACCACCAACCTCCGGAGCGCCGTCACGCTGCCGGAGAACTCATCTACCTCTCCGTCTCTCTTGCTGGATCAAGAAGGCCGAGATCATTGTCGAGCTGTACGTGTGCTGAACGCGGAGGTGCCGTCCGTTCGACACTAGATCGTTGGACTGATCGCGGGACGGTTCGCGGGGCGGATCGAGGGACGTGAGGACGTTCCACTACATCAACCGCGTTCACTAATGCTTCTGCTGTGCGATCTACAAGGGTACGTAGATCGGAAATCCCCTCTCGTAGATGGACATCACCATGATAGGTCTTCGTGCGCGTAGGAATTTTTTTTGTTTCCCATGCGACGTTCCCCAACAGTGGCATCATGAGCTAGGTTCATGCGTAGATGTCTTCTCGAGTAGAACACAAAAGATTTTGTGGGCGGTGATGTGCGTTTTGCTGCCCTCCTTAGTCTTTTCTTGATTCCGCGGTATTGTTGGATTGAAGCGGCTTGGACCGACATTACTCGTACGCTTACGAGAGACTGGTTTCATCGCTACGAGTAACCCCGTTGCTCAAAGATGACTGGCAAGTGTCGGTTTCTCCAACTTTAGTTGAATCGAATTTGACCGAGGAGGTCCTTGGATGAGGTTAAATAGCAACTCATATATCTCCATTGTGGTGTTTGCGTAAGTAAGATGCGATCCTACTAGATACCCATGGTCACCACGTAAAACATGCAACAACAAAATTAGAGGACGTCTAACTTGTTTTTGCAGGGTATGCTTGTGATGTGATATGGCCAACGATGTGATGTGATATATTGGATGTATGAGATGATCATGTTGTAATAGAAAATATCGACTTGCACGTCGATGGTACGGCAACCGGCAGGAGCCATAGGGTTGTCTTTATAACTAACGTTTGTGCTTGCAGATGCGTTTACTATTTTGCTAGGACGTAGCTTTAGTAGTAATAGCATGAGTAGCACGACAACCCCGATGGCGACACGTTGATGGAGATCATGATGATGGAGATCATGGTGTGACGCCGGTGACAAGAAGATCATGCCGGTGCTTTGGTGATGAAGATCAAGAAGCACGTGATGATGGCCATATCATGTCACTTATGAATTGCATGTGATGTTAATCCTTTTATGCACCTTATTTTGCTTAGAACGACGGTAGCATTATGAGGTGATCTCTCACTAAAATTTCAAGACGAAATTGTGTTCTCCCCGACTGTGCACCGTTGCTACAGTTCGTCGTTTCGAGACACCACGTGATGATCGGGTGTGATAGACTCAACGTTCACATACAACGGGTGCAAAACAGTTGCGCACGCGGAACACTCGGGTTAAGCTTGACGAGCCTAGCATGTGCAGACATGGCCTCGGAACACATGAGACCGAAAGGTCGAGCATGAATCGTATAGTTGATATGATTAGCATAGAGATGCTTACCACTGAAACTATTCTTGACTCACGTGATGATCGGACTTGAGATAGTGGATTTGGATCATGTACCACTCAAATGACTAGAGAGATGTACTTTTTGAGTGGGAGTTCTTAAGTAATATGATTAATTGAACTAATTGTCATGAACATAGTCTAATGGTCTTTGCGAATTACGATGTAGCATGCGCTATAGCTCTACTGTTTTTATATGTTCCTAGAGAAAATTTAGTTGAAAGTTGATAGTAGCAAACTTTGCAGACTGAGTCTGTAAAACCGAGGATTGTCCTCATTGCTGCACAGAAGGCTTATGTCCTTAATACACCACTCGGTGTGCTGCACCTCGAGCGTCGTCTGTGGATGATGTGAACATCCGACATACACGTTTCTGATGACTACACGATAGTTCAGTACAAAAATACTTAATGGCTTAGAAGCAAGGCGTCGAAAACGTTGTAAAACGTCAAGGAACATAAGTGATGTTCTAAAGAGATGAAATCGTGATTTCATGCTTGTGCCCTTGTTAAGAGGTACGAGACCTCCGACAAGATTCTTTGTCCACAAAGTAAAGGAGAAAGGCTCAATCGTTGAGCATGTGCTCAGATTGTCTGAGTACGACAATCGCTTGAATCAAGTGGGAGTTAATCTTCCAGATGAGATAGTGATAGTTCTCCAAAGTCACTGCCACCAAGCTGTGAGAGCTTCGTGATGAACTATAACATATCAAGGATACATACAATGATCCTTGAGCGATTCGCGATGTTTGACACTGCGAAAGTAGAAATCAAGAAGGAGCATCAATAGTTGATGGTTTGTAAAACCACTAAGTTTCAAGAAGGGCAAGGGCTAGAAGGGATACTTCGTGAAACGGCAAAATAGTTGCTGCACTAATGAAGAGACCCAAGATTAAACCCAAACCCGAGACTAAGTGATTCTGTAATGAGGGGAACAGTCACTGAGGCGGAGCAACTCTAGATACTTGGTAGATAAGAAGGCTGGCAAAAGTCGAAAGAAGTGTATTTGATATACATGATGTTGATGTGTACTTTACTAGTACTCCTAGTAGCATGTGGGTATTGGATACCGGTTCGGTTGCTAAGTGATTAGTAACACGAAATGTAAGCTACGGCATAAACGGAGACTAGCTAAAGGCGAGGTGACGATACGTGTTGGAAGTGTTTCCAATTTTGATATGATCAAACGTCGCACGCTCCCTCTACCATCAGGATTGGTGTTAAACCTAAATAATTCTTATTTGGTGCTTGCGTTAAGCATGAACATGATTGGATCGTGTTTATTGCAATACGATTATTCATTTAAGGAGAATAATGGTTACTCTATTTTCTTGAATATTCACCTTCAATGGTTTATTGAATCTCGATCGTAGTGTTACACATGTTCATGATATTGGTGCCAAAAGATACGAGTTAATGATGATAGTACCACTTACTTGTGGCACTGCCGCTTGAGTCATGTTGGTATAAATTGCATAAAGAGGCTCCATGCTGATGGATCTTTATACTCACTTGATTTTGAATCACTGCTGACATGCAAATCATACCACATGAGCAAGGCCTTGTTTTCATTGAGATGAAATAAGATAGTAACTTGTTGGAAGTGATACATTTTGATGTATGCAGTCCAATGGGTGCTGAGGCACGCAGTGGATATCATTATGTTCTTGCTTCAATGACGATTTGAGTAGATACTAGAGTATTTGCTTAATGAATCACAAGTCTGAAATATTGAAAAGTTCAATTCTGTTTCGGAGTGAAGTTTGTCGTAACAAGAGGATAAACTGTCTACGATATGATCATAGAAATGAATATCTGAGTTACGAGTTTTGGTACGCAGTTAAGACAATGTGGAAATTGTTTCGCAGTTCATGCCACCAAGAACATCATAGTGTGATAATGTGTATGAACGTCATAGCCACACACTATTTGGTATGGTGCATGCTATGATGTCTCTTATCGAATTACCATCATCGTTTACGGGTTAAGCATTAGAGACAACCGCATTCACTTTAAATAGGGCACCACGTATTTCCGTTGAGATGACACAGTATAGACTGAGGTTTAGAGAAATCTAAACTGTCGTTTCTTCAAAGTTTGGGGTTTCGACACTTATGTGAAAAAGTTTCAGTCTGATAAGCTCGAACCCAAAGCGGATAAATGCATCTTCATAGGATATCCAAAACAGTTGGGTACATCTCCTATCTCAGATCCGAAAGAGAAGTGTTTGTTTCTAGAAACGGATCCTTTCTCGAGGAAAGGTTTCTCTCGAAAGAATTGAGTGGGAGGGTAGTAGAACTTGATGAGGTTATTGAACCATCACTTCGACCAGTGTGTAGCAGGGCGCAAGAAGTTGTTCCTGTGGCGCCTACACCAATTGAAGTGAAAGCTGATGATGGTGATCATCGAGCATCGGATCAAGTTACTACAAGCCTCCTAGGTTGACAAGGTCGCGTACTACTACAGAGTGGTACGGTAACCCTGTCTTGGAGGTCATGTTGTTGAGCAACACTGAACCTACGAGTTATGGAGAAAGCAATGGTGGGCCCAGATTTCGACAAATGGCTGGCAGCCATGAAATCCGAGAGAGGATCCATATATAAAACAAAGTGTAGACTTTGGAGGAACTACTTGATGGTAGTAAGACTATTGAGTAAAGATGGATCTTTGTAAGGAAGACAGACGACGATGGTGATAAGTCACTATTAAGAAAAGCTCGACTTGTCGCAAAGATGTTTCTGACAAGATCAAACAGTTGACTATGATGAGACTTTCTCACTCGTAGCGATGCTAAAAGTCTGTTAGAATTATGTTAGTAGTTGCTGCATTATTTATGAAATATTGCATGTAGGATATCAAAACATTGTTTCCTCGACGGTTTCCTTGAGCAAACATTGTATGAGATACAACCATGAGGTTTTGTCGATCCTAAAGATACTAGCAAGTATGCAAGCTCCAGCGATCCTTAAATGGACTGGTGCAAGCATCTCGGAGTTGGAATATACACTTTGATGAGATGATCAAAGATTTTGGGTTTGTACAAGGTTTATGAGAAACTTGTATTTCCAAAGAAGTGAGTGGGAGCACTATAGAATTTCTGATAAGTATATGTGGTTGACATATTGTGGATCAGAAGTAATGTAGAATTTCTATAAAGCATACAAGGTTGTTTGAAAGGAGTTTTCAAAGGAATACCTGGATTGAGCTACTTGAACGTTGAGCATCAAAGATCTCTGGAGATAGATCGAAAGCGCTTAATGGAAGTTTCAACAAGATGCATGCCTTGACAAGTTTTGAAGGAGTTCAAAATAGATCAGCAAAGAAGGAGTTCTTGGTTGCGTTGTAAGGTGTGAATTTGAGTAAGACTCAAAACCCGACCACGGCAGAATAAAGAGAATAGACGAAGGTCATCTTCTATGCCTTAGTCGTAGACTCTAAAGTATGCCATGTTGAGTACCGCACCTGATGTGTGCCTTGCAGCAAGTCTGTTGAGAGGTACAGAGAGTGATCCATGATTGAATCACTAGCAGCGGTCAAAATTTATCCTTAGTAACTGATGGACTAAGGAATTTTTCTCGATTATGGAGGTGGTTAAAGAGTTCGTCGTAAAGGGTTACGTCGATGTGAGCTTTGACACTAATCCGAATAACTATGAGTAGTGAAACGGATTCGTATAGTAGAGTAGATATTTGGAGCATTTCCGAATAGCACGTAGTAGCAACATCTATAAGATGACATAAATATTTGTAAAGAACGCACGGATCTGAAAGTTTCAGAACCGTTGACTAAAACCTCTCTCACGAGCAAGACGTGATCAGACCCCATAACTATATGGGTGTTGGATTCGTTGGAATCACACGGTGATGTGAACTCGATTATTGACTCTAGTGCAAGTGGGAGACTGTTGGAAATATGCCCTAGAGGCAATAATAAATTAGTTATTATTATATTTCTTAGTTCATGATAATCGTTTATTATCCATGCTATAATTGTATTGATTGGAAACACAATACTTGTGTGGATACATAGACAAAACACTGTCCCTAGTAAGCCTCTAGTTGACTAGCTCGTTGATCAAAGATGGTCAAGGTTTCCTGGCCATAGGCAAGTGTTGTCACTTGATAACGGGATCACATCATTAGGAGAATCATGTGATGGACTAGACCCAAACTAATAGACGTAGCATGTTGATCGTGTCATTTTGTTGCTACTGTTTTCTGCGTGTCAAGTATTTGTTCCTATGACCATGAGATCATATAACTCACGGACACCGGAGGAATGCTTTGTGTGTATCAAACGTCGCAACGTAACTGGGTGACTATAAAGATGCTCTACAGGTATCTCCGAAGGTGTTCGTTGAGTTAGTATGGATCAAGACTGGGATTTGTCACTCCGTGTGACGGAGAGGTATCTCGGGGCCCACTCGGTAATACAACATCACACACAAGCCTTGCAAGCAATGTGACTTAGTGTAAGTTGCGGGATCTTGTATTACGGAACGAGTAAAGAGACTTGCCGGTAAGCGAGATTGAAATAGGTATGCGGATAGTGACGATCGAATCTCGGTCAAGTAACATACCGAAGGACAAAGGGAATGACATACGGGATTATATGAATCCTTGGCACTGAGGTTCAAACGATAAGATCTTCGTAGAATATGTAGGATCCAATATGGGCATCCAGGTCCCGCTATTGGATATTGACCGAGGAGTCTCTCGGGTCATGTCTACATAGTTCTCGAACCCGCAGGGTCTGCACACTTAAGGTTCGACGTTGTTTTATGCGTATTTGAGTTATATGGTTGGTTACCGAATGTTGTTCGGAGTCCCGGATGAGATCCAAGACGTCACGAGGAGCTCCGGAATGGTCCGGAGGTAAAGATTGATATATAGGAAGTCCTGTTTTGGTCACCGGAATAGTTTCGGGCTCATCGGTAGTGTACCGGGAGTGCCGGGAGGGGTGCCGGGGACCATCGGGAGGGGTGTCACGCCCCAAGGGGTCTCATGGGCTATGGGAAGAGATAAACCAGCCCCTAGTGGGCTGGAATAAGTTCCCACTAAGGCCCATAAGGTTTGAGAAGGAAAAAACACAAGGTGGAAAGAGTACGTAGATCACGTGAGGACGTTCCACTACATCAACCGCGTTCACTAACGCTTCTGCTGTGCGATCTACAAGGGTACGTAGATCGGAAATCCCCTCTCGTAGATGGACATCACCATGATAGGTCTTCGTGCGCGTAGGAATTTTTTTGTTTCCCATGCGACGTTCCCCAACATCTAGTATCCCTGCCCGGCCTTGATCGACATCGGTGGTGGCGAGGGGAGGTTTTGGGTCAGCTTCAACAAGCCCGATCATTTTGTACCTCGGGCTAGGGTTCACGATGGCAATGCAGGGGGAAGAACAGATGGAGGCATCTGAATCTTCGTCCGCCGCGGAGGTTGAGCAACTGATGGCAGAAGTAGGGCTTCGTGAAGAAGACCTGGATGACGTTGCTTTTGATGAAAAGGAGGCTCCAGACAAAGTTAGATGGATGGCAGTCTGTAGGGTTCATATCACTAAACCCTACAGTCAATATTGGTTTTTCAAGAACATGCACTCAACTTGGGATCTTGCACATGAGGTGAAGTTTCGCCCCTTGGAGGAGAATCTCTATACCCTGCAGTTTTTCTACCTTGGCGATTAGGAACGGGTGATGAACGATGGACCCTGGAACTTCAGGGGTAATGCAGTGATTCTGGAGCCGTATGATGGGATCACCAAGCCAACTATGGTTAACCTTTACTTCATCAATATCTGGGTGTAGGTCCATGATGTGTTGGATCTATATGCACATCTAGTACCGGCGCTTGCTGCAAAGATTGGTGAGGTCCTTTTTACAGAACCCTTAACACAGGACTTTACAGGAAACTTCTATAGAGTTTGGGTGAGAATCAATGTGCACAAACCTGTGAAGAACGTCGTATCTATGATTCGCGACTCTAAGATGCAGATTTACCGGGTGAGGTATGAACGCTTACCAGATTGGTGTGTTGTCTATGGCCACCTTGGTCATGTCTACAAGGAGCATGGCGATGGGGTGCATCTGTCGTCTGCTTTGTACTTCAAGGATCTTCGTGCTAGCTCGCAGATGAGGGTCGGGACAGACCCAAAGGAGGTCGTGGACGTGGCAGAAGGGGTGCCCGTCACGGCGATGGCTTGGCTGGCCGACCATCGGTGCCTACGGGCAATGAGGCTGAGGATGCAGACTCTGATGAGGTGATGGTAGAGGTTGATGACAACAGGAAAAGGTTGTCAGATCAGCCAAACCCTATTGGTTGTCCCGCTTTGCCTATAGCCCAGAAAGATTTACTAGCACTCCCTCCCAATGCGATAGCCCCAGCGAGCCCATCCTCTAAGCAAGATTAGAGGAGGTTGCAAACCAATACTGAGAAGATCATAGAGAAGAAGGGAAGTGCTTCCGACAAATCCAATGATGCAAAATCGGCGACCTCCCTAGTGGAAGATCGCTGGGCACAATGAATCTTCTATACTAGAATTGCCGCGGTGCGGGCAAAGCTGCGACAATTCGAGAGCTTCGTGATTCAGAGAAGCAATTTGCCCGACGGTGCTATGCATAGTGGAAACACAAATCTCAAAAGATGTGTCGAAAGTCTTGATGGCACTTTAGGTGTTAATCATGCCTATGCAGTTAGTAGTGTTGGCCGAAGTGGTGCTATTGGTTTGTTCTGGAATGATGGAATAAAACTTGATATTTTTGGTTATTCAAAGTACCATGTTGATGCAACCATGTCTATCCCAAACCATGAGGACTGGCGTCTAACTTGCGTATATGGCAAAGCACAAGCGGTGGATAGATACAAGACTTGGGATCTCCTCAAGTCGCTCGTGGCTGTGAGCTCTCTTCTGTGGCTCTGTATTGGGGATTTCAATAAAGGCCTTCACCCTCATGAGCATGTTGGGGTAGGACAAAGTAGACGGTCACAAATCCAAGGTTTTCGGGATGCTGATGATGTTTGTGCACTTGCTGATCTTGGTTACCAAGGGAAAAATGGAATTTCGAGAAGAAGACGACTGGTGGCGGTTACTACCGAGTTCGTCTGGACCGTTCATATCCCACAAGTATAGGGGATTGTGTGTAGCCTTTTCGATAAGTAAGAGTGTCGAACCCAACGAGGAGCTAAAGGTAGGATAAATATTCTCTCAAGTTCTATCAACCACTGATACAACTCTACCCACACTAAACGTTTACTTCATCTAGGGAATAAAACTAAAGTGGCAATACGGGTATGAAAGAAAGCTTTGCAAGATAATAAATACAAAAAAGTAAATGTTAGTGCTGCAGCGATAAAATATACTAAGTAACCACAAACTAACAATACCATGAGTGCGGAAAAGTGGTGGTAATTGTGGTGGAATTGTCCATGATCAAATAGTCAAATACAAGGTTGATATTCCTCTTTTATGTGGGAGAGGCAAAGCTAACAAGCTCTGACTATCCAATGATTGCAAGTACTTATGATTCGAACTCTAGCAAACACCCGTAACTACTAGAATATACATTAAGGTAAAAATACCAAACCATAGCATTAATATCAAATGGTCCTATTTATCCCATATGCTTCAATCACTAGATTGGGGCTCATGTTTCTGTCACTCAAGCAGCCCACCCTCTAGATTTCTCTACATACTACAAACCCTATGATGTAATCCATGCGAGCATAAACATATGATGGGCACCATAGGACTGTAACAAATTCAATATATAGCTCAAACCATCAATGGAGGTTCAACAATCAATCATATGACAAAAGGGAACTACACAAACATGACATAGATGCAATAGATCATTTGCAAATAATTTATAACATCAAACACCATGTTTACATAGGGGATTATAGAGGTTTGTGGGAGAGTGTACCATTGTAGCTATGGAGGAGATGATGATGGAGGTGTTGGTGAAGGCGGCATCATGGCGGAGAGGATGGAGAAGGGCAACACGTGAGGTGCAGAGCGGCCTCGACGGCCATCGACGGCGCAAGGGGCTCCTCCTGCGCTGGCCGGCCATCATGGGGGAGCACCGCCCCTTATCCCCCTTCCTCCATGGCTTCTTGGTGTTGTAGATGAGCCCTACCCCATGGATATGAGGCCATGGGGGAGGCAAAATTCATGGCTTCTGGTGGCTGCCCAGAAATCAGGGTTTTCCTCTCCTTATATGAGCTGGGACGATCATCCTTGGCCCTTCGATGGATGTCCCTTTGATCCAAGGGCTCTTGAGCACCTCTAGAACCTTCCTTGGGAGTCCTCTCAGACCTAATGAGGCCTCAAGTTGTGGTTTGGCTGAATCCATCAAATACAGTAAGAGTTGGACTCAATCACGTCACCGATTCCTGTAATCCCATAATCACATATTTGTCCTCCTGTAAAACGGGTCCACATCTTGCATATGAACTCGGATTGGGCTAAATTTTATGTCTAGATTTATTAGCATAAAATTCCCAACGCTTTTAATTCATTAACTTTTTTCCATTTGATGTCATCTTCGACCCGGAAAGTGACCATCTTTGAAAACAGTTCTTGGACATATTTCTGGAAAGTCCCAATTCGACTCCAACAAGGTTTCCTCTTGTTTTCTTGATAATTCCTACACATCAAAGAGTAAAACAAGAATACTATGCACTCTTGCAACTATTAATAGTCCAAATAAATCATAAACGTTATATAAAAACAAGTGTCAAAAACATAATATTAGCATAAAACCATCAATAATTATAGATACGTTAGAGATTCGGTAAAAGATTGGCCCTTCGCAGAGGGAAGCATGGATTAACATGCGCTAGAGCTTTTTATTTTTAAAATAGGAGTAAAACAATTTTGGGAGGTGGTTGTTCATGTCAACCAATGCTAGCAGATAGCCCAATACTTCTCATGCTGGCCAAGTTTCGAGGAACGACTCCCAAAGTGGGGACGATCACATCCCCTTAATCTCCTTTGTTTATCACTATCAAAGTTTTCTGATTTCTCATAAATAAAGCGTGAAGGAGGTTTTGTTTGTTGCTATTATCTTATATGAGCTGGGCGCACTCAGGCCAGTCCCTCCTCGTATTAGGGGTTCGCAGATTAGACATGCAAACCCAAGATAAAACTTGTCCAGTATGAGAAGATCATGAATTATCTACTACTTCTTCTTGAGCTAAAACACATGCACAAAACATGGGATAAATTTTTGAAGGTTTTAAAGGTAGCACATGCAAAATTACTTGGAATGGTTTGAAATACCATGCATAGGAATTTATAGTGGACTCTTTGGAATAACTTGGTTTTTAGGGATTTGGAAGCACGAGTAGCATTCCCGCTCAGTACAAGTGAAGGCTAACAATAGACTGGAAAGCGACAATCAAGAGAGAAATAACCGTCATAATCATGTTTGCGACAAAACAAAATTAACGGGGGCATAAAAGTGACACAAGAACTCTGATGTAAAATAAATCATCAAGGCTTAATTGACTTTTTGTTTTCAGTCATAGCATGCGTGAGCATGTGCCAAGTCAATTCAATTGAAGCATACAGAGGAGGATACCACAATGCCATACCATCTTATGAAGAGGACAATGCATGTTAAACTCAAAATGACATAATATACACTATTAGCTAGTTGAAACTAACCATAAGAAAACATAAACTACTAAACAATATCATTTACACATCATTTTTAAGTTTACTAAACTTTGAACCACCTCTCCAAACAGGAGATAAATAAAAGATATGACGATCAACTTATTAATGTAACTGGTGTTTGATGCTAAGACAAAAAAATAATAAGATACACACGCTCCAAGTTTATTCAAGTTTCTATGTTGCTCGAAAAAAAAAGTTGAAAGGTTTGCAAACCGAGGGGTTGTTGATGAAGAGGGATGCAGAGACATCCCCAAGCTTATTACTTTGGCCATTCTTCAATATTTCTCTGTTTGATGTTCCTTCATTCTCTGTGAAAAAACTGTAACTCAAAAACTTTCCCATTATTTTCTACGGTTAGACATTAGTGCAATAGATAATATTTCCAAAGTGTTGGTATTAAACCAAATCAAATTTCGTTTCAGAGTTACATAAGGGTTGCTTAAGTGGCCAACTTCTAAATAAAAGGTAAGACCCAAAAAGAATCAAATGAAAACGCAAAGAGGCCACTCTTGCAACAAAAGTTAGAATCTGTCCAGAAAAAACAGCAGCTGGAAAACATAATTTTTAGGTGCACTTAAGAATGTCAGAAAATTTTGCCAATTTTTCTGCGTGCATAGGATTAGGTGATACGTAATCTGTATAAATTTTGTGACTTTTGGAGTTTCGAGTAAAATATGAAAAATCGCGCAGTGGGCAGTATGTGCTGAAAAACAGAAAAGCCATTTCTTACATCTGTATCAACTAGGCCAAATGGGTAAAACTTGGTACTTTGTTTTTGATAAACTAAGAGACCAGAGGATAAACAATATCTAAACATGCTAACTACATCAAACAAAACAAAACAAAACCGAAAGCAAAAACAACTGACGCTCCAAGAATAACACATAATATATGAAGCAATAAAAATATAGTGTCCTGAAAGATGACCTGCTATTTTTGTTGATGAAGAAGGGGATGCTTTGGGCAACCCCAAGATTTGACGCTTGTAATTCTTGGATATATCTTGGGGTGACATGGGCATCCCCAAGCTTGAGCTTTTTTCCATCCTTCATCTCATCATATCATTCTTCTCTCCCTACACTTGAAAACTCGCTCCATACAAAACTTCACACAATCTTCATTAGCAACGTTAGTGTAATCAAAATAATAAATCCACTTTGGTTCAGTTTCAACACAAGTCTAACACCCATTAAAACATTAGCCACTGTCACAACTTCTTTTAAAGCTCTTCCCCTTAAAAGAACACCAAAAGAAAACGATTAAGAGGCAAATGGATATATTGGCAGAAATCTGTCAAAACAGAACAACATGTAAAGATCGATTTTTTCAAAAATCTTCTGTTGATCAAATCAAAAAGTGTAAAACTAATGAATGTTAGATAATAATCTGGGGCATGTGCACACAAAAATGTCAGATCAATTATACGTTCTGGCTGAGAGAATTAATTTTTTTGGTGGCAGCATAGAATCTGTTTCAGGACAGCAACTTCCCCAAATCATACTTCCTCTCTATTAGAGGTTACTCTTGGAACAAAACAAAATAAAAAGGATAATTAGAGGTTGATACAGAGGTAAAAACTTCCAAGACTCAAAGAAAACAAAAGAAACCGAAAGAAAACAACATGAAAACATAAGGAAAACAAAGTGGGTTGCCTCCCACAAACGCTTTCCTTTAACGCCTTTTAGCTAGGCATCCCCAAGCTTTGATGATTGAATATTCTTGAATACTTCATTGAGGTGCACTTGGGATTCCCCAAGATTGAGCTTTTCTCTTCTCATTCATCTCGTATCACCATCTCTATTGGATCTTAAATACTACATTCACATAAAACTTGACAAAAACTCATTAGTAGGGTTAGTACTCATTAAATAAAATCCACTCATGTTAAAGCTTTGACAAGTTTTAATTTAAGATTACCTACCGTATACTAACCAATTTATAAAATTTATCGATCAAATAAATATTATAAACATTGAGTATAAGCACAATACTAAATAAGCATGATAATCTGTCAAAACTGAACAGTCTATAAAGACGACACTCAACGAGATAGTTAGGTAGCATAAATCTATTAACTCAAAACTAATGAAAGACACATAATAATCTCAGGTTTATGCACAAAAAAATTCAGATGAAAATACTATTCTGATATTTATCATGAATTTTTTTTAGTGAAGCACAGGAAATCTGTCTAAACAGAACAGTGGGTAAAGATCAAATTATTAGAGCAACCTACGCACCTCAAATCAGAAAAGTCAAAACTAATGAAAGTAACGTAATAAACAGTACTTTGCACTAAAGAAAGTTCAGATCAAGATAAAGTTCTGGTGATTTTTAAAATTTTCTACGGTGGAGAACGGAAATCTGTTTCTAGGCAGCAAAGTGGCAAACTTGCATCATAAACAAACTAGAAGTTATCTATACATTTTATTTTTATGGTAAAGAGGAATATGTACAATATATACAAGTTTTTAACTGAATATATTCCATGGAAAGAATTGTTTTGGTTTCATAGGCATGAACACAAGTGTTCAAGGTCGACCCCCACTTAACCATTACTCATCTTTCCAATCACTTTCCTTTTTGAAAACGTTTTTAGATAACAAGTACAACTTTTTTTGTAACTCACATTCCCTATCCATATAAAGATAGATAACAACTTAAAACTGAAAGTAAAACTACTTAGAGACAAAGCAAACAAGTGCACACAAGAACATTCACCTCGCGCTATTGCTCCCCGGCAGCGGCGCCCGAAAAGGTCTTGATATCCCACAAGTATAGGTGATCGTGTGTAGCCTTTTCGATAAGTATGAGTGTCGAACCCAACGAGGAGCTAAAGGTAGGATAAATATTCTCTCAAGTTCTATCAACCACTGATACAACTCTACCCACACTGAACGTTTACTTCATCTAGGGAATAACACTACAGTGGCAATACGGGTATGAGAAAAAGCTTTGCAAGATAATAAATACAAGAAAGTAAATGTTAGTGCTACAGCGATGAAATATACTAAGTAACCATAAACTAACAGTACCATGAGTGTGGAAAAGTGGTGGTAATTGTGGTGGAATTTTCCATGATCAAATATTCAAATACAAGGTTGATATTCCTCTTTTATGTGGGAGAGGCAAAGCTAACAAGCTCTCACTATCCAATGATTGTAAGTACTTATGATTGTAACTCTACCAAACATCCGTAACTACTAGAATATACATTAAGGTAAAAATAGTCAACCATAGCATTAAGATCAAATGGTCCTATTTATCCCATATGCTTCAATCACTAGATTGAGGCTCATGTTTCTGTCACTCAAGCAGCCCACCATCTAGCTTTCTCCACATACTACCAACCCTATGATGTGATCCATGCGTGCATAAACATATGATGGGCACCATAGGACTGTAACAAATTCAATATATTGTTCAAACCATCCATGTAGATTCAACAATCAATCATATGACAAAAGGGGACTACACAAACATGACATAGATGCAACAGATCATTTGCAAATAATTTATAACATCAAACACCATGTTTACATAGGGGATTACAGAGGTTTGTGGGAGAGTGGACCGCTATAGCTATGCAGGAGATGATGATGGAGATGTTGGTGAAGGCGGCATCATGGCGGAGAGGATGGAGAAGGGGCAGCACGTGAGGTGTAGGGCGGCGCCGGCGGCCGGTGGCGGCGCAGGGGGCTCCTCCTGCGCCGGTCGGCCATCATGGGGGAGCGCCGCCCCTTATCCCCCTTCCTCCATGGCTTCTTGGTGCTGTAGATGAGCCCTCCCCCATGGATATGAGGCCATGGGGGAGGAAAAAATCGTGGCTTCTCGTGACTGCCCAGAAATCAGGGTTTTCCTCTCCTTATATGAGGTGGGACGATCATCCTTGGTCTTCCGATGGATGTCCCTTTGATCCAAGGGCTATTGGGCACCTCTAGAACCTTACTTGGGAGTCCTCTCAGCCCTAACGAGGCCCCAAAGTCGTGATTTGACCGAATCCATCAAATATGGTAAGAGTTGGACTCAATCACGTCCCCGATTCCCGTAATCCCGTAATCAGATATTTGTCCTCTAGTAAAACGGGTCCACATGTCGCATACAAACTCGGATTGGGCTAAATTTTATGTCTAGATTTATTAACATAAATTCCCAACGCTTGTCATTCATTAACTTTTTCCATTTGACGTCATCTTCGACCCGTAAAGTGACCATCTTTGAAAACAGTTGTGGGACAGATTTCTGGAAAGTCCCAATTCGACTCCAACAAGGTTTCATCTTGTTTTCTTGATAATTCCTACACATCAAAGAGTAAAACAAGAACTTGTGCACTATTTCAACTATTAATAGGTTATTCCTAATAAATCAAAAACTTTATATAAAAACAAGTGTCAAAAGCATAATATTATCATAAAACCATCAAAAATTATAGATACGTTATGGACGTATCAACCGTGCCTTGGTCAATACAGAGTGAACCTCGATCTTCCCACATGCGATACTGAGCCACGAAACTGGGGCGTCTTCGAATTATTGCCCAATCAGGCTGCAACTAGAGCCTACCACCCCGGCGCAAGCTTCTTCAAAGTTGTTTCGCTATGAGGTCTATTGGGAGAAGCATGAGGATTTCGGTTCTTCTCTGGAGGCGTTGTGGAGTGGCACTCCTGATGGCCATACAGTCGAGCATATGAGCAGAAAACTCTGCGACCTACCGGCTTCACTAAAATAGTGGAATGGGGCTACCATCAACTGTGTGGCAAAAGAGATAAAAAAGCTGAAGGAGCTAATAGTTTTGCAGAATGAACCCCAAAGGGGTTCGCCATCGCATGTAGAGAGAAAACGACTGATTGCCTTGTCGAGCTATACCACATGGAGGAGATTATGCACATGAAACGTTCCCGGGTTAATTGGCTCAAGGATGGAGATAAGAATACAAAGTTTTTTCAAAGAAGAGCTAGTATGCACAGATGCAAGAATACAATCAAAGCCCTCGAGCGATCGGACGGGTCTGTAACAAATGATCCACGGAGATGGCCGCTCCCCCGAATGAGTTTTATCAAAATTTATTCAGATCGGAGGTCACAACGGGTATGGATTCCATGCTTAGTTCTATCCGGGTGAAAGTTACTCAAGCTATCAATGCTGGTATTACTGCTCCCTATGCGAGGAATGGGGTTAAAAAAGCTCTTTTCCACATGTATCCCACTAAAGCTGCAGGTCCTGATGGATACCCGACTCATTTTTTTCAAAGTCATGTGGAGCTGTGTAGAACCGAAGTAACGAAGGTTGTGCTCTGTATTCTTCGAGGAGAAGAGAGTCTGGAGGTGATTAACAAGACCATCCGTGTTTTAATTCCGAAGGTGAAGGATCCCACTGATCTAGCTCAATTCCGCCCTATTAGCCTGTGCAATGTGCTTTACAAAATTGCTTCCAAGGTTATTTCCAATAGACTCAAGCTAATCCTTCGTGACATCATCTTTGAAGAACAGTCTGCCTTTGTCCCGGGGCATTTGACCACTGACAATATCATTACTACTTATGAATGCTTACATTTTATGAAGAGGAACAAGGCCTAGAGGAACAGATTTTGTGTTGTTAAACTCGACATGATGAAGGCATATGATCATGTTGAATGGAATTATTTGGAAGCTATTATGTCCAAAATGGGGTTTGCACCATCCTGGGTTGCTTCGGTTATGAGGATGGTAACTTCGATGAAGTTTTCTGTGCTGCTTAATTGTGGTACCTCGAGCAGTTTTCACCTACGAGAGGAATCCGTCAAGGAGACCCAATTTCTCCATATCTGTTTTTCCTTGCAGCGGAGGGCTTTTCGTGCCTCTTACAAACCCAAGATGAATCATCACACCTCACTCGTATTCAAGTAGAGCCGACAACCCTGCTGGTTAGCCACTTGTTATTTGCTCATGACAGCCTGTTGTTTGTCAAAGCCAGCTCTGATGGAGCAAATGAGTTGTCTGCCTTAATGGAAAACTATTGCAATGCTTCGGGTCAAAGGATAAATCTTGTGAAATCTTTGATTTTGTTCAATAAGGGCTGCCAAGCCTCCTTGAAAATGGAGGTAAAGAATGCTTTAAATACAGCCAATGAGTCTCTTTCTGATCGCATCTGGGAATGACATCTGATGTGGAAACTACAAGAATGGATCTTTCAAGTTTCTCAAGGACCGCATATGGAACAAGGTCAAGGGATGGATGGAAAAGCTCTTGTCAGCAGGAGGAAATGAAGTTCTTATAAAATCGGTTGCACAAGCAATTCGAGTCTACTCTATGTCATGTTTCAGATTTCCCCAGGGTCTTTGCGAACACATTAACTCATTGATCAGGAAGTTTCGGTGCGACAGCAAGGAGGGAGACTGGAAGCCTAGCTGGGTATCTTGGAGTACAATGACACAACCAAAATTCTATGGAGGCCTGGTGTCACGCCCAAAATGCGACCCTATCCTCAATTTGGCATGAAGGCCTCGTCAAGGATAGAAGCGCATCTCGTCGTGTCGCAAGAATGGATATCGTTACAAGTACATGTACTGAAAAGAAGAGATAAATACAGAGTTGGCTTACACTCGCCACAAGCTACATCAGAGTCACTTCAGTACATTACATAATCATCAAGAGGAAGAGCAGGGTCCGACTACGGACGAAAACAAACGAGAAAAATAAGAACGACGTCCATCCTTGCTATCCCAGGCTGCCGGCCTGGAACCCATCCTAGATCGTTGAAGAAGAAGAAGGCGAAGCAACTCCAAATGAACAAAACAACGCGCTCGCGTCGAGTAACCTTTACCTGTACCTGCAACTGGTGTTGTAGTAATCTGTGAGCCACAGGGGACTCAGCAATCTCATTTCCAAAGGTATCAAGACTAGCAAAGCTTAATGGGTGAGGCATGGTTAAGTGGTGAGGTTGCAGCAGCGGCTAAGCATATATTTGGTGGCTAAACTTACGAGTACAAGAAATAAGAGGGGGAAGATCTACGCATAACAGACGTGAACTACTGATGATCAAATGAATGATCCTGAACACCTACCTACGTTAGACATAACCCCACCGTGTCCTCGATCGGAGCAGGAACTCACGAAAGAGACAGTCACGATTACACACTCAGTTGACATATTTAATTTAAGTTAACTTCAAGTTATCTAGAACCTTTGTTAAACAAAGCTTCCACGTTGCCACATAACCGCGGGCACGGCTTTCCGAAAAGATTTAACCCTACACGGGTGCTCCAACTAGTCCATCACAAATTACCACAAGCCGCATAGAAATCCTCAATCACGAAGCTCGCGATCTCGTCGGATTCCCTAGTGGAAAACCTCAACTCTGAGATTACCCAAAGCATCACCGGAATCCCGATGCACAAGATATCTCGTCAAAGGTAAAACTAATCCAGCAAGGCCGCCCGACGTGTCGACGATCCCAACAGGAGTCGCGTACCTCGTTCTCAGGACACGACGGATGAGCGATGGTTACCACGCCAAACGCCGAGTTTCCCCGGGTAGCGTTAATAAGCTGCTCTGTTTTGGACCAACACTCATGAGGAGCACTGGCCCGGGGGTTGATTAAATTATCCTCGGGGCCCGGGAAGTCCCTATGCAATTTTATTAGATGATTAGGCAAATGTAGTACCAATGTTGGGCCTTGCCAGACCAGCTTTAATCTAAAAACGAATTATCAAGGGGGTCCCCATAACAACCCCGATCGTGTTAGGAGCGCTCATTTATGGAACATAACACCGGTAGCCGGAAACTAAGGGGGCAAAGGTGGAACAAAACACCAGGCTAGAAAGGCCGAGCCTTCCACCTTTTACCAAGTATATAGGTGCATTAAATTAAATAGCATTAAAATATGGTGATAAAACAAGGAACCCATGCTTTCGCATGGAAGCAACTGCACCTGCAACTAGCAACGCTATCAACAGGATTAAGCAAGCAGTAACATAGCCAATCAGTGGTTTGCTAGGTTGAACAGGTTGAAGGTTTCATGGCATTGTTGAGAGGCTAATATTTAACATGTGGTAGGGAACGAGACATAAACGACAACAACAGTAAAACTAGCATGGCAATGATAGTAATGGTATATGGGGAAATGGTTATCTTGCCTGAGATCCCGCTTGGAAGAAGAATGACTCCGAGAAGTCGGCGAACCAACGTAGTCGAACGGGTCCTCACATTCCGACACGCTTGCGGAACTCTGTCGAGACGAAGCAAACCGAAAACAAACATCAACACAAATATTCACCACATGATGCATAACCTACTATGATGGGTGAACAGTCCAATGATGCAAGGGATGGCATGGCAATTCACCTCACACAACTCTACACATTAAGTGAAGCTCGATATGCAACGAGTTGCATATCAACGAAACTCCACGTTTAATTATTTAGTTTGCTCCCGTTTAGATACACAACAATATTAAATGTTGTTAAACATGGCAAGGGGTGAGCGCAAATTAATCTACCTATCTAGGCATTTTAAATGAGGTCGGAAACAACATATAGCATCTCCGAGACGACCTCACATGTTAATTTACAGTTATGTCCAGATCTGAACTAATGCATTTAATTAGTTGTTAAACAGAAAAACAAATAGGTTCACGTGATTCTACGCGTCGATACAAGCAATTTACACATAGAAATCATCTCCAACAGAGCTACGGTTCAAAAGATACAAGCACCGCAAGATATGATGGCATGAATGCAATATGTGTGCAACGACGGTCACGAGCACTTCAAAACATACAACCAACAAGAGAAAATGAAACTACACGAGATTCTAAGCAGGTTTCATATAGGACACGATCAAAACGGAGCTACGGATCAAAAGCTACGAGCAAAACAAGAAATCACTACAATCTGCCAAAATCAGCCACATAGCATTTTCTACACCCCTCAACTACGAGCTACACAACTCCGATAAACTCAAGCAAGGCATGGCACGAAAGAGGGCAAGACGCACTACTACAAACAACTAACAACAACTAGCATGGCATCATGGATCACTAGGGAAGGAAGACACAAAATGGCATCCCACACACTATTTCAGACTTAGTGAAAATTACACCTCATGAAAGTGCAGTTTTCGATCTGAAGCAATATTGACAGCAGCAAAATCATAAGCTACAGGACTCCAAATGGAATGAAAATTTACAGCATGCTAGATAAACACAAGGGGTACAATTAACTCCATTGGACCAACCTCAAAAGAGCTACAGATCAAAAGGCACGAGCAAGACAAGACAGCAACAAAATAATAATAGATTCCAGACTTAGAAATATTTCAGCTCCTCAAAATCAGCACTATTTCTAGCAACTTAAGAGAAATCAAACTACACCTAAACATGCATTTCTATTGCAACTAAAAATACCAAGGGCTAGTCTAAACACCCAAGAACAACTCCCTAGTTGACAACTTAATCAAACGGAGCACGGAATAAATCCTACGAATTAAACAGAAGGGCATCACGGCAAAATATCGCGCAAACCAACTTCCTCAAAAGCTAAAACTAATTGCACGGAAAAATCCCATGGATTTTTCTACCCCGGAAACATATAAAATATGTGGGGTTGCACAACAAAAATAAAGCAACACATAAATGCGGGAAAATAACCTATATACGGGAAAATAAACTAGAGGGAATTCCCTACACGCAAAAATACAAATGACCGCTCTAAAATGCATGGAAAAATGGTCCCTAAAACATGGACATTTATGCTACGACATCCGAGCAATCCGAACACGCGCGGAAAAATAATACGGGCTATACATATTAGGACAGCACGCTAAATTAGGCATTAGGCATGCTAAACGACGTCAAACGAACGTGCAAGTTTTATAAACGGATTCTACGCGCAAAAGTACATGAAAAACATATCTAATACGTCGCGATCCGACTTACGGAATAAAAGTTATGGGCATTCTAATATATCCATATTTCCTGAAATAACTAATTCTAAAACTACAAAATAAAAATACTACGGGGCCTTGTCTTGGAGGTCATGTTGTTGAGCAACAGTGAACCTACGAGTTATGGAGAAAGCAATGGTGGGCCCGGATTCCGACAAATGGCTGGAAGCCATGAAATCCGAGAGAGGATCCATGTATGAAAACAAAGTGTAGACTTTGGAAGAACTACTTGATGGTCATAAGACTATTGAGTAAAGATGGATCTTTAAAAGGAAGACAGACGATGATGGTGATAAGTCACTATTAAGAAAAGCTCGACTTGTCGCAAAGATGTTTCCGACAAGATCAAACAGTTGACTATGATGAGAATTTCTCACTCGTAGCGATGCTAAAAGTCTGTTAGAATTATGTTAGTAGTTGCTGCATTATTTATGAAATATTGCACATAGGATGTCAAAACATTGTTTCCTCGACGGTTTCCTTGAGCAAACATTGTATGTGATACAACTAGGAGGTTTTGTCGATCCTAAGGATACTAGCAAGTATGCAAGCTCCAACGATCCTTCAATGGACTGGTGCAAGCATCTCGGAGTTGGAATATACACTTTGATGAGATGATCAAAGATTTTGGGTTTGTACAAGGTTTATGAGAAACTTGTATTTCCAAAGAAGTGAGTGGGAGCACTATAGAATTTCTGATAAGTATATGTGGTTGACATATTGTGGATCAGAAATAATGTAGAATTTCTGTAAAGCATACAAGGTTGTTTGAAAGGAGTTTTCAAAGGAATACCTGGATTGCGCTACTTGAACGTTGAGCATCAAAGATCTATGGAGATAGATCAAAAGCGCTTAATGGAAGTTTCAACAAGATGCATGCCTTGACAAGTTTTTGAAGGAATTCAAAATAGATCAGCAAAGAAGGAGTTCTTCGTTACGTTGTAAGGTGTGAATTTGAGTAAGACTCAAAACCCGACCACGACAGAATAAAGAGAATAGACGAAGGTCGTCTTCTATGCCTTAGCCGTAGACTCTAAAGTATGCCATGCTGAGTACCGCACCTGATGTGTGCCTTGCAGCAAGTCTGTTAAGAGGTACACAGAGTGATCCAGGATTGAATCACTGATCAGCGGTCAAAGTTATCCTTAGTAACTAAATAGACTAAGGAATTTTTCTCGATTATGGAGGTGGTTAAAGAGTTCGTCGTAAAGGGTTACGTCGATGCAAGCTTTGACACTAATCCGAATAACTATGAGTAGTGAAACGGATTCGTATAGTAGGGTAGATATTTGGAGTATTTTCGAATAGCACATAGTAGCAGCATCTATAAGATGACATAAATATTTGTAAAGAACACACGGATCTGAAAGTTTCAGAACCGTTGACTAAAACCTCTCTCACGAGCAAGACGTGATCAGACCCCATAACTATATGGGTGTTGGATTCGTTGGAATCACATGGTGATGTGAACTAGATTATTGACTCTAGTGCAAGTGGGAGACTGTTGGAAATATGCCCTAGAGGCAATACTAAATTAGTTATTATTATATTTCTTAGTTCATGATAATCGTTTATTATCCATGCTATAATTGTATTGATTGGAAACACAATACTTGTGTGGATACATAGACAAAACACTGTCCCTAGTAAGCCTCTAGTTGACTAGCTCGTTGATCAAAGATGGTCAAGGTTTCCTGGCCATAGGCAAGTGTTGTTACTTGATAACGGGATCACATCATTAGGAGAATCATGTGATGGACTAGACCCAAAACTAATAGACGTAGCATGTTGATCGTGTCATTTTGTTGCTACTATTTTCTGCGTGTCAAGTATTTGTTCCTATGACCATGAGATCATATAACTCACTGACACCGGAGGAATGCTTTGTGTGTATCAAACGTCGCAACGTAACTGGTGACTATAAAGATGCTCTAGAGGTATTTCCGAAGGTGTTCGTTGAGTTAGTATGGATCGAGACTGGGATTTGTAACTCCGTGTGACGGAGAGGTATCTCGGGGCCCACTCGGTAATACAACATCACACACAAGCCTTGCAAGCAATGTGACTTAGTGTAAGTTGCGGGATCTTGTATTACGTAACGAGTAAAGAGACTTGCCGGTAAACGAGATTGAAATAGGTATGCGAATACTGACGATCGAATCTCGGGCAAGTAACATACCGAAGGACAAAGGGAATGACATACGGGATTATATGAATCCTTGGCACTGAGGTTCAAACGATAAGATCTTCGTAGAATATGTGGGATCCAATATGGGCATCCAGGTCCCTCTATTGGATATTGACCGAGGAGTCACTCGGGTCATGTCTACATAGTTCTCGAACCCACATGGCCTGCACACTTAAGGTTCGATGTTGTTTTATGCGTATTTGAGTTATATGGTTGGTTACCGAATGTTGTTCGGAATCCCGGATGACATCACGGACGTCACGAGGGTTTCCGGAATGGTCCGGAAACGAAGATTGATATATAGGATGACCTCATTTGATTACCGGAAGGTTTTCGGAGTTACCGGGAATGACGAATGGGTTCCGGGTGTTCACCGGGGGGGGGGGGGGGGGGCAACCCACCCCGGGGAAGCCCATAGGCCTTGGGGGTGGCGCACCAGCCCTTGGTGGGCTGGTGGGATAGCCCAAGAAGGCCCTATGCGCCAAGGATAGAAAATCAAAGAGAAAAGAAAAAAAAAGAGGTGGGAAAGGAGAGAAGGACTCCACTTTCCAGTCCTAGTTGGACTAGGATTGGAGGAGGACTCCTCCTCCCTTGGTGGCGCAGCCCTTGGGGCTCCTTGAGCCTCAAGGCAAGCCTCCCCTCCCTCCTCCTATATATATGGAGCAATTAGGGCTGATTTGAGACAACTTTTAAGGCAGCCCGACCACATACCTCCATGGTTTTACCTCTAGATCGCGTTTCTGCGGAGCTCGGGCGGAGCCGTGCTGAGATTAGATCACCACCAACCTCTGGAGCGCCGTCACACTGCCGGAGAACTCATCTACCTCTCCGTCTCTCTTGCTGGATCAAGAAGGCCGAGATCATCGTCGAGCTGTACGTGTGCTGAACGCGGAGGTGCCGTCCGTTCGGCACTAGATCGGAGCGGATCGTGGGACGGATCGCGAGACGGTTCGTGGGACGGTTCGCGGGGCGGATCGAGGGATGTGAGGACGTTCCACTACATCAACCGCGTTTCTTAACGCTTCTACTGCGCGATCTACAAGGGTATGTAGATCGGAAATCCCCTCTCGTAGATGGACATCACCATGATAGGTCTTCGTGCGCGTAGGATTTTTTTTGTTTCCCATGCGACGTTCCCCAACAGTGGCATCATGAGCTAGGTTCATGCGTAGATGTCTTCTCGAGTAGAACACAAAAGTTTTTGTGGGCGGTGATGTGCGTTTTGCTGCCCTCCTTAGTCTTTTCTTATTTCTGCGGCATTGTTGGATCGAAGCGGCTCAGACCGACATTACTCGTACGCTTACGAGAGACTGGTTTCATCGCTACGATTAACTCCGTTGCTCAAAGATGAATGGCGGGTGTCGGTTTCTCCAACTCTAGTTAAATCAGATTTGACCGAGGAGGTCCTTGGATGAGGTTAAATAGCAATTCATACATCTCCGTTGTGGTGTTTGCGTAAGTAAGATGCGATCCTACTAGATACCCATGGTCACCATGTAAAACATGCAACAACAATTAGAGGACGTCTAACTTGTTTTTGCAGGGTATGCTTGTGATGTGATATGGCCAATGATGTGATGTGATATATTGGATGTATGAGATGATCATGTTGTAATAGTTAATATCGACTTGCACGTCGATGGTACGGCAACCGGCAGGAGCCATAGGGTTGTCTTTAAACTAACATTTGTGCTTGCAGATGCGTTTACTATATTGCTAGGACGTAGCTTTAGTAGTAATAGCATGAGTAGCACGACAACCCCGATGGCGACACGTTGATGGAGATCATGATGATGGAGATCATGGTGTGACGCCGGTGACAAGAAGATCGTGCCGGTGCTTTGGTGATGGAGATCAAGAAGCACATGATCATGGCCATATCATGTCACTTATGAATTGCATGTGATGTTAATCCTTTATGCACCTTATCTTGGTTAGAACGACGGTAGCATTATGAGGTGATCTCTCACTAAAATTTCAAGACGAAATTGTGTTCTCCTCGACTGTGCACCGTTGCGACAGTTTTTGTTTCGAGACACCACGTGATGATCGGGTGTGATAGACTCAACGTTCACATACAACGGGTGCAAAACAGTTGCACACGCGGAACACTCGGGTTAAGCTTGATGAGCCTAGCATGTGCAGACATGGCCTCGAAACACATGAGACCGAAAGGTCGAGCATGAATCGTATAGTTGATATGATTAGCATAGAGATGCTTACCACTGAAACTATTCTCGACTCACGTGATGATCGGACTTGAGATAGTGGATTTGGATCATGTACCACTCAAATGACTAGAGAGATGTACTTTTTGAGTGGGAGTTCTTAAGTAATATGATTAATTGAACTAATTTTCATGAACATAGTCTAATGGTCTTTGCGAATTACGATGTAGCTTGCGCTATAGCTCTACTATTTTTATATGTTCCTAGAGAAAATTGAGTTGAAAGTTGATAGTAGCAAACATTGCAGAGGATTGTCCTCGTTGCTGCGCAGAAGGCTTATGTCCTTAATGCACCACTTGGTGTGCTGCACCTCGAGCGTCGTCTGTGGATGCTACGAAAATCCGACATACACGTTTCTCATGACTACACGATAGTTCAGTACAAAATACTTGATGGCTTAGAAGCAAGGCACCGAAGACGTTTTGAAACGTCACGGAACATAAGAGATGTTCTAAAGAGATGAAATTGTGATTCCATGCTTGTGCCCTTGTTAAGAGATACGAGACCTCTAACAAGATTCTTTGTCCACAAAGTAAGGGAGAAAAGCTCAATCGTTGAGCGAGTGCTCAGATTATCTGAGTACGACAATCGCTTGAATCAAGTGGGAGTTAATCTTCCAGATGAGATAGTGATGGTTCTCCAAAGTCACTGCCACCAAGCTGTGAGAGCTTCGTGATGAACTATAACATATCAAGGATAGATACAATGATCCTTGAGCAATTCGCGATGTTTGACACTGCGAAAGTAGAAATCAAGAAGGAGCATCAATAGTTGATGGTTAGTAAAACCACTAAGTTTCAAGAAAGGCAAGGGCTAGAAGGGATACTTCGTGAAACGGCAAAACAATTGCTGCACTAATGAAGAGACCCAAGATTAAACCCAAACCCGAGACTAAGTGCTTGTGTAATGAGGGGAACAGTCACTGAGGCGGAGCAACTCTAGATACTTGGTAGATAAGAAGGCTGGCAAAAGTCGAAAGAAGTATATTTGATATACATGATGTTGATGTGTACTTTACTAGTACTCCTAGTAGCACGAGGGTATTGGATACCGGTTCGGTTGCTAAGTGATTAGTAACACGAAATGAAAGCTACGGCATAAACGGAGACTAGCTAAAGGCGAGGTGACGATACGTGTTGGAAGTGTTTCCAAGGTTGATATGATCAAACATCGCACGCTCCCTCTACCATCGGGATTGGTGTTAAACCTAAATAATTGTTATTTGGTGCTTGCGTTAAGCATGAACATGATTGGATCGTGTTTATTGCAATACGATTATTCATTAAAAGAGAATAATGGTTACTCTATTTGCTTGAATAATCACCTTCAATGGTTTGTTGAATCTCGATCGTAGTGTTACACATGTTCATGATATTGGTGCCAAAAGATACGAGGTAATGATGATAGTACCACTTACTTGTGGCACTGCCGCTTGAGTCATGTTGGTATAAATTGCATGAAGAAGCTCCATGCTGATGGATCTTTATACTCACTTGATTTTGAATCACTAGTGACATGCAAATCATACCACATGAGCAAGGCCTTGTTTTCATTGAGATGAAACAAGATAGTAACTTGTTGGAAGTGATACATTTTGATGTATGCAGTCCAATGGGTGTTGAGGCACGTAGTGGATATCATTATGTTTTTACTTCAATGACGATTTGAGTAGATACAAGAGTATTTACTTAATGAATCACAAGTCTGAAATATTCAAAAGTTCAATTCTGTTTCAGGAGTGAAGTTCGTCGTAACAAGAGGATAAACTGTCTATGATGTGATCATAGAAATGAATATCTGAGTTACGAGTTTTGGTACGCAGTTAAGACAATGTGGAAATTGTTTCGCAGTTCATGCCACCTGGAACATCATAGTGTGATGATGTGTCTGAACGTCATAGCCACGCACTATTTGGTATGGTGCATGCTATGATGTCTCTTATTGAATTACCACTATCGTTTATGGGTTATGCATTAGAGACAACCACATTCACTTTAAATAGGGCACCGCGTATTTCCGTTGAGATGACACAGTATAGACTGAGGTTTAGAGAAATCTAAACTGTCGTTTCTTGAAAGTTTGGGGCTTCGACACTTGTGTGAAAAAGTTTCAGTCGAATAAGCTCAAACCCAAAGCGGATAAATGCATCTTCATAGGATATCCAAAACAGTTGGGTACATCTCCTATCTCAGATCCGAAAGCAAAGTGTTTGTTTCTAGAAATGGATCCCTTCTCAAGGAAAGGTTTCTCTCGAAAGAATTGAGTGGGAGGGTGGTAGAACTTAATGAGGTTATTGAACCATCACTTCAACCAGTGTGTAGCAGGGCACAGGAAGTTATTCCTGTGGCGCCTACACCAATTGAAGTGAAAGCTGATGATGGTGATCATCGAGCATCGCATCAAGTTACTACAAGCCTCGTAGGACGACAAGGTCGCGTACTACTGCAGAGTGGTACGGTAACCCTGTCTTGGAGGTCATGTTGTTGAGCAACAGTGAACCTACGAGTTATGGAGAAAGCAATGGTGGGCCCGGATTCCGACAAATGGCTGGAAGCCATGAAATCCGAGAGAGGATCCATGTATGAAAACAAAGTGTAGACTTTGGAAGAACTACTTGACGGTCATAAGACTATTGAGTAAAGATGGATCTTTAAAAGGAAGACAGACGATGATGGTGATAAGTCACTATTAAGAAAAGCTCGACTTGTCGCAAAGATGTTTCCGACAAGATCAAACAGTTGACTATGATGAGAATTTCTCACTCGTAGCGATGCTAAAAGTCTGTTAGAATTATGTTAGTAGTTGCAGCATTATTTATGAAATATTGCACATAGGATGTCAAAACATTGTTTCCTCGACGGTTTCCTTGAGCAAACATTGTATGTGATACAACTAGGAGGTTTTGTCGATCCTAAGGATACTAGCAAGTATACAAGCTCCAACGATCCTTCAATGGACTGGTGCAAGCTCCAGAGAATAGACGAAGGTCGTCTTCTATGCCTTAGCCGTAGACTCTAAAGTATGCCATGCTGAGTACCGCACCTGATGTGTGCCTTGCAGCAAGTCTGTTAAGAGGTACACAGAGTGATCCAGGATTGAATCACTGATCAGCGGTCAAAGTTATCCTTAGTAACTAAATAGACTAAGGAATTTTTCTCGATTATGGAGGTGGTTAAAGAGTTCGTCGTAAAGGGTTACGTCGATGCAAGCTTTGACACTAATCCGAATAACTATGAGTAGTGAAACGGATTCGTATAGTAGGGTAGATATTTGGAGTATTTTCGAATAGCACATAGTAGCAACATCTATAAGATGACATAAATATTTGTAAAGAACACACGGATCTGAAAGTTTCAGAACCGTTGACTAAAACCTCTCTCACGAGCAAGACGTGATCAGACCCCATAACTATATGGGTGTTGGATTCGTTGGAATCACATGGTGATGTGAACTAGATTATTGACTCTAGTGAAAGTGGGAGACTGTTGGAAATATGCCCTAGAGGCAATACTAAATTAGTTATTATTATATTTCTTAGTTCATGATAATCGTTTATTATCCATGCTATAATTGTATTGATTGGAAACACAATACTTGTGTGGATACATAGACAAAACACTGTCCCTAGTAAGCCTCTAGTTGACTAGCTCGTTGATCAAAGATGGTCAAGGTTTCCTGGCCATAGGCAAGTGTTGTTACTTGATAACGGGATCACATCATTAGGAGAATCATGTGATGGACTAGACCCAAAACTAATAGACGTAGCATGTTGATCATGTCATTTTGTTGCTACTATTTTCTGTGTGTCAAGTAGTTGTTCCTATGACCATGAGATCATATAACTCACTGACACCGGAGGAATGCTTTGTGTGTATCAAACGTCGCAACGTAACTGGGTGACTATAAAGATGCTCTACAGGTATCTCCGAAGGTGTTCGTTGAGTTAGTATGGATCGAGACTGGGATTTGTCACTCCGTGTGACGGAGAGGTATCTCGGGGCCCACTCGGTAATACAACATCACACACAAGCCTTCCAAGCAATGTGACTTAGTGTAAGTTGCGGGATCTTGTATTACGGAACGAGTAAATAGACTTGCCGGTAAACGAGATTGAAATAGGTATGCGAATACTGACGATCGAATCTCGGGCAAGTAACATACCGAAGGACAAAGGGAATGACATACGGGATTATATGAATCCTTGGCACTGAGGTTCAAACGATAAGATCTTCGTAGAATATGTGGGATCCAATATGGGCATCCAGGTCCCGCTATTGGATATTGATCGAGGAGTCACTCGGGTCATGTCTACATAGTTCTCGAACCCACATGGCCTGCACACTTAAGGTTCGACGTTGTTTTATGCGTATTTGAGTTATATGGTTGGTTACCGAATATTGTTCGGAATCCCGGATGACATCACAGACGTCACGAGGGTTTCCGGACAGAGAATTGACGTAGTAGTTGGAAAACCAACAACGAAGAGCAAGATAGTAGTGGGTTTATGAAAATCATCTCAACATATATGAGGTGACAACCAACCACTAAAAGAAACAAGGATAGCTTGGGAACAACAAGAAATGAACACTTCTTACACCAAAAGGATGCCTTGAGAACTAGGATTAATGACAAGCACCATGATAGCACAATCAATAGGAAAAGCTTTAGGTGAAATCCAAACCAAGATAACTCAATGAAGAAATCCTGGGTTGAAACTATCTCATGATCATAGAATTGGTGGTTTTAATTATCTCATACTTGAGAGGAAAACTCTTGGAGGTTCCTACACTAACAAGAATGCTATAATACCACCTCAAATGATAAGGAGGAAGAATTGCACTTGGAAATGCAAGAGAAGAAAACTTGAGGTACTCCAACAAGAATCTTGAAGAATACTTGAGAATGAATCACATACTTGAAGAACCACCAAGAAGGACCTCCGTATACAAATGAATGATGCAAAGATAACAAGGTAGAAAAGAATAAGATTATGACCTTGTCAAGATTTAGATGAAGCCTCACAAAGAGATACTAAAAAGAACTTGGGACTCCAGAAAAGAAAGATAGGCGCTTGAGAAAAGAATTGATATCATGAGCCACTCCGGAAGAAGAATTGAAATCTCTTGGAAGAAGGAAGAACAAGAATAAGAATTATATTATGCTTATCCTTCATCATGTTAAATTGATGACAAGCAACGGACCTAGCATACCACTTATTCTTCTTGAAATGATTAAGGAGAGATATAAGCACAAACTAGAAGAAATCTTGAAAGAGGCACCGGTGAGAATTGAAATAAATGAGGCAACCAAGAATTAATGGAGATGCAAGAGAATGAAGAGATCATGAACCAGCTGAGGGAAAACTTGAACAAAGCGTCGGAATAATCGAGAGACGAGCGAAGAGACAACAATGGAGAAGAATTAGAGAACGATAGCTGCAAGCTGAGAACGAAGAAGTCTTCTGAAATGATGGTCTTCGGAGAATCGAGAATGAAACAATTCAGAAATGCACCGGATAGCGAGAAAGGGATACTCATGATTGGAACAAATAAGATGACTACACCAAGCTGAAATGATGAATCTCGAAGAGAATGAACCAAGATTTACGAGGAACACTCCTTCGAATTTGCAAGGTGAGAATGATGACGAGAAACAACACCAAGAATAGCTGAGACACTCCGGAATAGTGAAGAATGAAAGGTTGAGCCAAATATGAGAATTAATTCAAATAGGCCTTGGAGAAGGGATATGAGTGATGAAATTCATACTTACGTCATAATTGAAAAGAATTAAAGATCTCCGGATGATTACAAGAGCCACACAAGATCCTGGGAAAACCTGTGGGTTATGGGCCCACTCAAAGAGATCATCGTTGAAAAGATTGCTAGAAAGAGGGATATTGCAGCGGTATAAGAAAACTAGATGAGGTTGAGCACCTCGAAATAATTAAAAGAATTGAAAACGAGAAACTACTGAAATATCTTTAACACTCCGGATAGAAAAGAGAGGAATGAATAACAAGAAGACTGATAAGAATTTCCAACATGGGAAAGAATTACAAGGACGAAAAGGATATGATGTACACGGACAATTGCATTGAATTCACCGGAAAAGATGACAAGAATGAACAAATATGACACAAATCTCCTGAGAATGTTCACCATGAATCACCGGTTACGAAAGGAAGAAGAGATAGCGGAAGCATCACTGAAATGAAATGCAGTTGGATGAAATCCAATCACTGAAGAAAAAGGGCGGGAGGATGGGGAAAAACAAAGAAGGCTTGGGACGGATGAGACGAACTCCGGATGAAATGAGAGAACGATCTTGCGAAATTGGAGAGGATTGAGTCCACTTGGAGAGAACCACACCGGTTGGAAAAGAATTAACATGACGACTCTGGTTGACAAGAATTAACAAGAGAATTGATTTGAGCCAAAGAATTTGCATTCACATAAAAATATGAGAACACCACTAGAAAGATCTGAAATCACCACTTGACATTGAAGCAACACGAATTAACATATTCAACAAAACAAAGGATGCGACTTACAATTAGCTAGAAGAAACTCATGAGAAAGATTTCGTCCGATATTTTCGTGGACAGGAATCCACTAGATGTCGAACCCCAACCTAACATCATGCATTTGTTGGAAGATTCTCCTATAGGCAACTACTTGAATTCCCACCTAAGAATTCCTGAAATATCTGGTCATGCAATCTGGTACACGGATACAAGGAGTAATATCACACAACTCCTATACTAACCCGTCACCTGTATCACATCTGTCAACACACAACCAGAATCTCGGACCTTCATCTACAACAGACCCTCGTGATCACAACGATACAAAGTATGGCAGTACTCCCGAACAATCTGCACCAGTACTGGGGACATCGGGGTTATCTCGCAACTACTAGTATTGAAGCAATTACGAACATCCTTCGTTCTGAGATATTAAGAAATCTGAATGATAACGATGTGCTCAAGAATCCCCTGGAGCTCAACTCCCCTGAGACTTAGAGCAGATAGGAGGCACCAAGACAGAACTCCGTCACATTGGCATCATATAGATTCCAAAAATATCCGCGTGATCCTAAATTTTTTTTGAGTGAGAAGAGGAGTAGAATTAAATTATTACGTCAAGATTTCTCACCAGAGCATAGAAGAGGAGAAAAAAGAATCCTACTCTCCGATATATAACTAGACTCAAAGCAGTTTTTCACTAGACTCGACTCGGCCAAGTTCGATCAATCAAGGGGGCTCCTAGGTCGGTACTGCTCTGATACCAACTTGTCACACCCAAGATGCGACCCTATCCTCAATTTGGCACGAAGGCCTCGTCAGGGATAGAAGCGCATCTCGTCGTGTCGCAAGAATGGATATCGTTACAAGTACATGTACTGAAAAGAAGAGATAAATACAGAGTTGGCTTACACTCGCCACAAGCTACATCAGAGTCACTTCAGTACATTACATAATCATCAAGAGGAAGAGCAGGGTCCGACTACGGACGAAAACAAATGAGAAAAATAAGAATGACGTCCATCCTTGCTATCCCACGCTGCCGGCCTGGAACCCATCCTAGATCGTTGAAGAAGAAGAAGGAGAAGCAACTCCAAATGAACAAAACAACGCGCTCGCGTCGAGTAACCTTTACCTGTACCTGCAACTGGTGTTGTAGTAATCTGTGAGCCACAGGGGACTCAACAATCTCATTTCCAAAGGTATCAAGACTAGCAAAGCTTAATGGGTGAGGCATGGTTAAGTGGTGAGGTTGCAGCAGCGGCTAAGCATATATTTGGTGGCTAAACTTACAAGTACAAGAAATAAGAGGGGGAAGATCTACGCATAACGGACGTGAACTACTGATGATCAAATGAATGATCCTGAACACCTACCTACGTCAGATATAACCCCACCGTGTCCTCGATCGGAGGAGGAACTCACGAAAGAGACAGTCACGGTTACGCACTCAGTTGACATATTTTAATTAAGTTAACTTCAAGTTATCTAGAACCAGTGTTAAACAAAGCTTCCACGTTGCCACATAACCGCGGGCACGGCTTTCCGAAAAGATTTAACCCTGCAGGGGTGCTCCAACTAGTCCATCACAAATTACCACAGGCCGCATAGAAATCCTTAATCACGAAGCTCGCGATCTCGTCGGATTCCCTAGTGGAAAACCTCAAATCTGAGATTACCCAAAGCATCACCGGAATCCCGATGCACAAGATATCTCGTCAAAGGTAAAACTAATCCAGCAAGGCCGCCCGACGTGTCGATGATCCCGATAGGAGTCGCGTACCTCGTTCTCAGGACACGCCGGATGAGCGATGGTTACCACGCCAAACGCCGAGTTGCCCCGGGTAGCGTTAATAAGCTGCTCTGTTTTGGACCAACACTCATGAGGAGCACTGGCCCGGGGGTTGATTAAATTATCCTCGGGGCCCGGGAAGTCCCTATGCAATTTTATTAGATGATTAGGCAAATGTAGTACCAATGTTAGGCCTTGCCAGACCAGCTTTAATCTAAAAACGAATTATCAAGGGGGTCCCCATAACAACCCCGATCGTGTTAGGAGCGCTCATTTATGGAACATAACACCGGTAGCCGGAAACTAAGGGGGCAAAGGTGGAACAAAACACCAGGCTAGAAAGACCGAGCCTTCCACCTTTTACCAAGTATATTGTAACATCCCAATTTTTTTATTGGGAATGTTTAACATTGTAGCTAAGCATCTATGCATATTGCTTGAAATAAATTTTAGCACGTGAATTTTCCTTCGTCTTTGATTTGCATTTCTATTTTTCCTCGCACGAGAAATGCCCGGAGAAAACTCTCTTGCACGCAAGAGAGAGAGCGGAGGAAAATGACACTCCAAAGAGCGGGAAATTTTTGAAATGTTGGAGCCAAGAAAACCCAAAGTTCTTTTGCAAAAATAATTGCAAAAAGAAATAAAGCAAATTAGGGAATTTCTGAAAAAATATTTTTTTGAAGTTTTTATTTTTGTTTTGAAAAAATGTTATTCGGGTAGAGGACATTTTTCTGATTTTTTTGGTATATAATACTCTATATTAATATTTTGATTTACTTTCCTTTTTTTCGTTTTTATTTTCTGTCTCGGAAAAATTAGAATTAGGAAAGGATTTTTTTTAAAAGCCGCCGCCGGGCGCCCTGTTGGCCCTGGGCCGAATCTCCTGCCCCGGGATTGAATCCCTTTGATGTAGGGCGACCGACCCCTTCCCTCTCCTCCCCCTCTCTCTGCCCAAGGGCCCCACTGGCCGACACCTATCTCTCCCGTCGGCCTTTCTCCTACCTCCCCCTTCCTTTCTTCTGCTCCCGAAACCGAGCCCGAGCAGGAACCAGGGATTTCCTACCCCGAGTCCTCCCTCTCCTTCCTTAGCTATCCCTCCCCATGGCCTATATATACCCAGCACCCTCGGCCGACCCCGTTCCCAACCCTACTTTGCCGCCGCCGCCGCCCGAAGCCCCTGCACCACCTCGTCGGCAGCAGTGCTGCCCACCTGCTGCCCCGCCTCCAGGAGCAGCCCCGAGCCCCTCTCTCCCCCGAGCACCTCCCCCCGAGGAGGAGGACTGCCCCGCCGCCGCCGCCCCATTCCCACCGCCCCGGAGCCCCCTCCCGCCCCTCGCCGGCGGCCATCTCCTTCCTGCCGGAGTAGCCACAGCCAGCACGGTACTCCCCCTCCCCTCTGTTTGTTCTTCGTTTTCTTTTATTAACCGTTAGATCTTTACTCAGTGGCCTAGATTAGATCTAGGGATAACCCTTCGGTCTATATCAGAAAACAAACGGTTTTATTTCCACTTATCTTTTAACCAGCACTTTTGCTTAGCTTCGGCCGTTTGCCGGAAGCATTGCAACAAACACCCCTCCCAGCCAACAGTAGCTTGCCATGTGTACCCCATTAGTTAGCTAGGTTAGTTTTATTTTTTCTGTCTATATTACAAAAAGCAGAAACTTTCTGTTTTGTTTTAGCCACAACTTTTTATCCCGAAGTCCAATGACATTGATTCTTTTCCCAGTAGCTCACAAATTTCCTGTAGTTTTTAAAAACATATAATTTGTCTATGTTTGACATTTTCAAATATAAGTTAGGGCAGATTTAGTTTAAACCTTGTTTTGCCTATTCCAGGAGTTTCAAAAATGATTTTGAGTTGATTCTTTTTGCTACTGCTCCCTAGTGATAAAATATTACTGTGGTAGAAGTTTAAATTTTTTTAAAGTATTTGTACTGGTGTTTTCAACAGAAACAAGTTTCTGCCATACCGGCGCGCGTTGAATTCCTTTGCTTAGGCTTTTGCAAATCCTTACTTGCGATGTTATTTTACTTGTGGCTTGATTGAAGTGCTTATGGTGTGCTTTGTGTTTGTATCGGTAGATCATCCGGAGTGCGAAGCGTGTTACTTAGAAGCGCTCGAGCAAGACAACTATCATCAAGGCAAGTCATTTTGATCATGTTATTTTACCTATGTTTTCGATGCATGGTAGATCACCTTCTTTGCCCAATTGCATGCTGCCTAGGTACTTGGAAACTTTAGCATAAGTTGTAGTATCATGTGGTAGGAACACAACAACCCCAATACTTGGCCCCGGGACGACAATTTCTTAATGCTATGCTTGAGTAGACGGGTTATCGGTTGAGTGTATACCACGAGTGATGCGAGGTTGATATAGTAATCAAGACCGGACTAAGACAAGATTTTCAAGACCTCGGATGCAATGCAACTCTGGGTGAAGGACGGTTGATCGGATCCCTGGAGAACCCAGTGGATGCCCGGGATGCTGGAGAGGCCATGTCATCCTGCGGAAAGCTTCACCCAGGCTCGAAGAGACGGACGGAGACTTCAAGACTCAAGGCTTACCTGCACAGCCACAAGTCATTATGGGCTCTGGCTTGGTTGGACAACGCGGCGACTCTGGACAGGCGGTGCTAGCAGATGTAGAAGAACGGTAGGAATGGATGGGCACCGACAGGGATTCAGAGGGACCCGTTGAAAGACCATGTTTTGATCATCCGGTCTTCAAACACCCTGAAGTGCGAGGACAAACCCGGAGGCGATCAAGTCTTGTGGGGAACGTGTGTAAAACTCTGCAGAGTACTCAAACCTAATCGATTAGCCGTGTCCACGGTCATGGACAACTTGAGCCGAAGGCATTGAATTTCCCCTGAACTCTCGGCACAACTTAATAATGATGTGGGTGTTAACAACTATTCGGGTACGAGAATTGGTTGGCGGAACCATCTCGTTAACAACAAACATTGTAGTAATATTTTGCTTTCAACCCCTCTTGTTGTAGGATAAAACTGGCTTTATGCAAAACTTAGCCCCACTGGCCAAATATGCATGTAGAGATAGGTGATTATTATTCTACTCCTCTCTTTGATGACTTGCTGGCATATTCAATATGCTGACCTACACGGCTGCAACGTATCATGTTGCAGAGTACTTTTCCGACCAGGAGTGAGGCTACGATCTACGCTCAGCGACATGCCCTTGGAGTCGGATGGACTCGTCTACCTGATGCTTCCGCTTAGTCTTCGTTAGATAATCTCATGAGTTGGCCTTCAACCACTTTATTGTAATCATTTATTGTATTAAAGTACTCTTTATGAGATTTCGATTAATAAAGCTGTGTGATTGAACTCTTGAATATATACATTATGTACTGTGTGTGTACCAGCATGATCTTGGGATGGTACAGAAACACCACAGGCTTGACTCGTCTTGAGTCGGGTCGCTACAGAAATGGTATTCAGAGCACACGCTGACCTTAGGACGTAACCTCTAGGAATGGAAAAGCCTTAGGAAGAAAACTATTTTCTCTTATGTCTATAAATCTTCTATTTCCTCTTCTGATCATTTCTGACTTCTCTCTGATTTTCCAATGTTTAGATGGCCACCTTCATCCCTGTTAAGTTCACGGAGTTTTGCCAGCCCGACACCACTATGCCGTTCGGAAAGGAGCTGGTGCAGATCACCAAGGATTTGAGGATTCCTCTACCGACTATCACAGGGAAGCCAACTTCGTCTTACCCGGAGGATTCACGCTACAGGATCGAGGTGCATATTCCCGGAAGGACATTCCAGCTGCGCACTGAGCCGATGGATTTCAAGTTCATCGCACCCAACTGGATTCTCGGAAGGGACATGGCGATCCATTGTGCACTCAGACGTATCAAGGAAGAATACAAAGGCTGCCCTATTTCTCCAGACCTATTCACCGTATCCCGGAGAAACGAAGACGGAGAAATCATCTCAAGCAAGACCAAGGACGCTCTCTTGTCTTATGCCCAGACCTTGGAGAAGTACAACGGGACTCTGGAGCATCATGTGATCAAGGACGCCAGGAAGATCAAGCAACTGTCACTCCGCGAGCTTGAACTTGAAGAAGCAGCCCGGGAAGCCCACTATGAGCACGAACTGGAGGCGAAGGACTTTCTGGTGCGGATCGAGAAGCTGAAGACTCGAGTTGCATACCTGGAGGAGGAACTGGACATGGGCGAGAACCTTCATCCCGAAGGAGACGTAGCCCCCTTGATCAGCAACGACGAGGACTATGAAGAAAGCTCCACCGAAGGACCCGTCACCATGCTTTTCTGAGGAGGACATTTAGACTAGACCACGAAATTTACTTTATCGTTATACGTTTTAGGCCGATGTTTAGGATTATCGAATTTTGTATCCCCGTGTGAACCTTTGTGATGATATTGAATGAAATGTGTGGTGTGATACTTGTGTGTTGCATTCATATGGGTAGTGTAATTCCTCTTAGACCATTGTTCTATGCTAATCTCACCCCTCTACAAACATCAGATGCCTCCGAGACGCGCCCCTGAGTCCAACTTTCTGCCGGAACTCACCCAGTTGATCCAGCAACAAAACACTCTGATGCAGCTGATCATCCAGAACCAGAACAACAACAACAACCATCACCCACCCCAGGCTGACAATCTCACCCGTTTTCTGAGGTTGAACCCTCCAACTTTCTCCAGCAGCATTGAGCCCATTGTGGCAGATGATTGGCTCCGTAAGATGGAGTGTGAACTTATCACTGCTGGTTGTTCTGAAGCTGAGAAGGTGCGCTTTGCCGCGCATTAACTTGAAGGCCCTGCCGCTGCTTGGTGGGAGAACTACACCACCACTTATCCCATTGCTGGAGTCACTTGGGAGCAATTTAAGCAAGCCTTCCGCACCGCACATGTCTCGGCTGGTGCAATGAGTCTGAAGAAGCGTGAGTTTCGCAACTTACGCCAGGGAAATCGCTCTGTGGCTCAGTGCGTTGATGAATTCAGCATGCTCGCCCGTTATGCACCTGGAGATGTGGCCGATGATGCGGCCAAGCAGGAAAAGTTCTTAGAAGGACTCAATGATGAGCTGAGCATTCAGTTGACTGTAGCCACCTTCAACAACTACCAGGAGCTGGTTGATAAGGCCCTCATCCTGGAAGGGAAACATCAGCAGATGGAGAACCGCAAGCGAAAGTATGGGGTTGGAAAGTTCAACTCCGGCACTCAGCAGAAGCCTCGCTACACCCCTTATCCAGGGAATACCGGGACTGGATCCGGTAAGTTTGGAGGACACGTTCAGCATAACCACCCAGTGCACAACCATGGAGGCAACAACCATGGAGGCCACAACCATGGAGGAAATGGGAACCACCGCAACAACAACAACTTCAAGAATGGCGGTACCGGCACTCAGCAGCATTCAGCTCGAGCTCAGAAGGATCTGACTCACATCACATGCTTCAAGTGTCAGAAGACGGGACACTATGCCACCGAATGTCCCCAGAACAAGCAAGGAAATGGAAACGGCAACGGCAACTCTGCAGCAAAGAAGCCCAATCCTTTTCCTCGAGCTCAGGTGAACCACATTGATGTTGAAGAGGTCTATGATCACCCCGATACTGTGGTTGGTAAGTTTTTGCTAAATTCACATCCAATATTGGTACTTTTTGATTCTGGTGCAACGCATTCATTCATATCAAGGGTAGTTGTGGAAAAGTATAGTTTGCCAACTAGAACCCTCAGCCAACCTATTAAGGTCAGTTCCCCAGGAGGCATGATGACAACCGGGATAGGATGCCATGCTTTGAGTCTCAACATCGGGAACCATAATTTTCCCACCGACCTCATCGTATTAGAGTCCCAGGGATTGGATGTAATCCTAGGCATGGATTGGTTGGCCAAGTATGAAGGGAATATCGATTGTGCCCTTAAGTCTATTTTGCTCACCACCCCCGAGCAGAAGCGGATTAAGTACGTGTCTCAGCGCCCGACACGGAGTAAGCGAGTAAACTCTCTCACGGGAGTAGTCCAGGAGGAAGTACCGATTGTACAGGAGTACCCAGATGTATTTCCGGAGGAATTGCCGGGCAGGCCACCCGATAGAGAGATTGAATTCTTGATTGAGCTATTACCCGGAACAGCCCCGATATCCAAGAGACCCTATCGGATGCCCGCAAATGACTTGATAGAAATCAAGAAGCAAATTAAGGAGTTATTGGACAAAGGGTATATTCGCCCAAGTTCTTCACCTTGGGGAGCCCCAGTGCTCTTGGTTGAAAAGAAGGACAAGTCCTTGAGAATGGTTGTCGATTATCGTGCATTGAACGATGTGACCATCAAGAACAAGTACCCCTTGTTGATGATCAATGATCTGTTTGATCAGTTAGTTGGAGCTCGCGTATTCTCAAAGATCGATCTTCGATCCGGGTATCATCAGTTGAAGATTCGTGAACAGGATATACCCAAGACAACCTTCACCACTCGGTACGGCTTGTATGAGTACACGGTCATGTCATTTGGACTGACTAATGCTCCGGCATATTTTATGAATCTGATGAACAAGGTATTTATGGAATACTTGGACAAGTTTGTCGTGGTGTTCGTCGATGACATACTGATATTCTCCAAGAACGAAGAGGAACACAAGGAACATCTACGTCTAGTTCTGGAGAAGCTTCGAGAGCATAAGCTATATGCAAAGTTCAGCAAATGTGAGTTTTGGTTGAAGGAAGTCGGATTCCTCGGACACGTCATCTCAGGAGAAGGAATAGCAGTGGACCCTGCCAAGGTCGCAGCAGTCACCGAATGGGTAGCACCCACTTCAGTCAAGGAGATCCGCAGTTTCCTCGGACTTGCCGGATATTACCGGAGGTTCATTGAGAATTTCTCAAAGATTGCCAAGCCCACGACAAAGTTATTGAAGAAGGAATCCAAGTATATTTGGACTGAGGAATGTGAAACCGGTTTTCAAGAACTGAAGAAACGTCTTGTTACAGCCCCAGTGCTGATATTGCCGAACATTCGAAAGGATTTCCAGGTTTACTGTGACGCTTCTCGTCAAGGACTCGGAGGAGTGCTCATGCAAGAAGGCAAAGTTGTAGCCTATGCATCCAGACAACTCATACCTCATGAGTTGAATTATGCCACACATGAACTAGCAGCCGTAGTACACGCTCTCAAGACCTGGAGACATTTCCTGATCGGAAATAGTTGTGATGTTTACACTGATCACAAGAGCCTGAAATATATCTTCACGCAGAAGGAGTTGAACCTCAGACAGAGGCGATGGCTAGAGTTGATCAAGGACTATGACATGAGATTGCATTATCACCCAGGCAAGGCAAATGTTGTAGCCGATGCGTTGAGCCGCAAGAGTTATGTGAACACACTCACAGCTGGAGGATTACCCCAGGAGTTAGTCGATGACCTCTGAGAGCTCAAATTGGAGATAGTTCCAAGAGGAATTGTTGCCACTCTGGAAATTCAGTCCACTTTGACAGAAAAGATCCGCGAAGCACAGAAATCAGACAAGGAGATAGCTGAGATTAAGCAGAAAATGGAAGACGGGAAGGCTAAAGGTTTTCGTGAGGATGAACACGGAACTTTATGGTTTGAGGATCGCATCTATGTGCCCAATGATCCCGAACTCAGGAAGTTGATACTTCAGGAGGCCCATGATTCCCCATACTCGATACACCCTGGCAACACTAAGATGTATCTGGATCTGAAAGAAAGTTTCTGGTGGACAAGATTGAAGAAAGACATTCCCGAGTACGTAGCAATATGCGATGTTTGTCAGCGAGTAAAAGCCAAACATCAGAAGCCAGCAGGTTTGCTCCAACCTCTGCTGATACCCGAATGGAAATGGGAAAATCTTGGTATGGACTTCATCACAGGATTACCTCGGACCCGTTCTGGCTATGATTCTATTTGGGTTGTGGTCGATCGTTTGACCAAGGTAGCTCACTTCATTCCGGTGAAGACTACTTACACGAGTGCCAAGCTGGCCAAGATATATATGACGAGGATCGTATGTCTGCACGGAGTACCGAAGAGCATTGTGTCCGATAGAGGGACTCAGTTCACATCAAAATTTTGGCACCAACTGCATGAAACCTTGGGAACGAGATTGGAGTTCAGTACAACTTTTCACCCGCAGACAGATGGACAAACCGAGAGAGTTAATCAGATTCCGGAGGACATGTTGAGAGCTTGCGCACTAGACTATGGGTCTAGTTGGGATGACAATTTACCTTATGCCGAGTTCTCATACAACAACAGCTACCAGACCAGTCTGTAGATGGCCCCTTTCGAAGCTCTATACCGAAGGAGGTGCAGAACACCGTTGATGTGGGATGGAGTTGGAGACCGACAACTTTTTGGTCCCGACCTTATCCGAGATTCTGAAGAGAAGGTCAAGCTTATTCGTGACCGACTCAAGATAGCTCAGTCCAGGCAGAAGAGTTATGCCGACAGCAAACGCAAGGAAGTAACGTACGAAGTAGGAGACCGAGCATATCTTCGGGTGTCTCCACTTCGAGGAATCAAGAGATTCGGTGTGAAAGGAAAATTAGCACCACGTTTCATTGGCCCCTACAAAATTCTTGAACGTAGAGGCGAAGTTGCATACAAACTGGAACTGCTGGAAGGATTGTCCGGAGTTCATGATGTCTTCCATGTTTCCCAGTTGAAGAAATGCCACGCTGAGATCATGATGTCTTCCATGTTTCCCAGTTGAAGGATTGTCCGGAGTTCATGATTAATAAAGCTGTGTGATTGAACTCTTGAATATATACATTATGTACTGTGTGTGTACTAGCATGATCTTGGGATGGTACGGAAACACCAGAGGCTTGACTCGTCTTGAGTCGGGTCGCTACATATATAGGTGCATTAAATTAAATAGCATTTAAATATGGTGATAAAACAAGGAACCCATGCTTTCGCATGGAAACAACTGCACCTGCAACTAGCAACGCTATCAACAGGATTAAGCAAGCAGTAACATAGCCAATCAGTGGTTAAACAATATTAAATGTTGTTAAACATGGCACGGGGTGAGTGCAAATTAATCTACCTATCTAGGCATTTTAAATAAGGTCAGAAACGACATATAGCATCTCCGAGACGACCTCACATGTTAATTTACAGTTATGTCCAGATCTGAACTAATGCATTCAATTAGTTGTTAAACAGCAAAACAAATAGGTTCACGTGATTCTACGCATCGAGACAAGCTATTTACACATAGAAATCATCTCCAACGGAGCTACGGTTCAAAAGATACAAGCACCGCAAGATATGATGGCATGAATGCAATATGTGTGCAACGACGGTCACGAGCACTTCAAAACATACAACCAGCAAGAGAAAATGAAACTACACGAGATTCTAAGCAAGTTTCATATAGGACACGATCAAAACGAAGCTACGGATCAAAAGCTACGAGCAAAACAAGAAATCACTACAATCTGCCAAAATCAGCCACATAGCATTTTCTACACCCCTCAACTACGAGCTACACAACTATGATAAACTCAAGCAAGGCATGGCACGAAAGAGGGCAAGACGCACTACTACAAACAACTAACAACAACTAGCATGGCATCATGGATCACTAGGGAAGGAAGACACAAAATGGCATCCCACACACTATTTCAGACTTAGTGAAAATTACACCTCATGAAAGTGCAGTTTTCGATCTGAAGCAATATTGACAGCAGAAAAATCATGAGCTACAGGACTCCAAATGGAATGAAAATTTACAGCATGCTAGAGAAACACAAGGGGTACAACTAACTCCATTGGACCAACCTCAAAAGAGCTACAGATCAAAAGGCACGAGCAAGACAAGACATCAACAAAATAATAACAGATTCCAGACTTAGAAATATTTCAGCTCCTCAAAATGAGCACTATTTCTAGCAACATGAGAGCAATCAAACTACACCTAAACATGCATTTCGAGTGCAATTAAGAATACTAGGGGCTAGTCTAAACACCCAAGAACAACTCCCTAGTTGACAACTTAATCAAACGGAGCACGTAATAAATCCTACGAATTAAACAAAAGGGCATCACGGCAAAATATCGCGCGAACCAACTTCCTCAAAAGCTAAAACTAATTGCATAGAAAAATCCCATGGATTTTTCTACCCCGGAAACGTATAAAATATGTGGGGTTGCACAACAAAAATAAAGCCACACATAAATGCGGGAAAATAACCTATATACGGGAAAATAAACTAGAGGGAATTCCCTACACGCAAAAATACAAATGACCGCTCTAAAATGCATGGAAAAATGGTCCCTAAAACATGGACATTTATGCTACGGCATCCGAGCAATCCGAACACGCGCGGAAAAATAATACGGGCTATACATATTAGGACAGCGCGCTAAATTAGGCATTAGGCATGCTAAACGACGTCAAACGAACATGCAAGTTTTATAAACGGATTCTATGCGCAAAACTACATGAAAAACATATCTAATACATCGCGATCCGACATACGGAATAAAAGTTACGGGCATTCTAATATATCCATATTTCCTGAAATAACTAATTCTAAAACTACAAAATAAAAATAGTACCGGGCCCTGTCTTGGAGGTCATGTCGTTGAGCAACAGTGAACCTACGAGTTATGGAGAAAGCAATGGTGGGCCCGGATTCCGACAAATGGCTGGAAGCCATGAAATCCGAGAGAGGATCCATGTATGAAAACAAAGTGTAGACTTTGGAAGAACTACTTGATGGTCATAAGACTATTGAGTAAAGATGGATCTTTAAAAGGAAGACAAACGATGATGGTGATAAGTCACTATTAAGAAAATCTCGACTTGTCGCAAAGATGTTTCCGACAAGATCAAACATTTGACTATGATGAGAATTTCTCACTCGTAGCGATGCTAAAAGTCTGTTAGAATTATGTTAGTAGTTGCTGCATTATTTATGAAATATTGCACATAGGATGTCAAAACATTGTTTCCTCGACGGTTTCCTTGAGCAAACATTGTATGTGATACAACTAGGAGGTTTTGTCGATCCGAAGGATACTAGCAAGTATGCAAGCTCCAGCGATCCTTCAATGGACTGGTGCAAGCATCTCGGAGTTGGAATATACACTTTGATGAGATGATCAAAGATTTTGGGTTTGTACAAGGTTTATGAGAAACTTATATTTCCAAAGAAGTGAGTGGGAGCACTATAGAATTTCTGATAAGTATATGTGGTTGACATATTGTGGATCAGAAGTAATGTAGAATTTCTGTAAAGCATACAAGGTTGTTTGAAAGGAGTTTTCAAAGGAATACCTGGATTGCGCTACTTGAACGTTGAGCATCAAAGATCTATGGAGATAGATCAAAAGCGCTTAATGGAAGTTTCAACAAGATGCATGCCTTGACAAGTTTTTGAAGGAGTTCAAAATAGATCAGCAAAGAAGGAGTTCTTGGTTGCGTTGTAAGGTGTGAATTTTAGTAAGACTCAAAACCCGACCACGGCAGAATAAAGAGAATAGACGAAGGTCGTCTTCTATGCCTTAGCCGTAGACTCTAAAGTATGCCATGCTGAGTACCGCACCTGATGTGTGCCTTGCAGCAAGTCTGTTAAGAGGTACACAGAGTGATCCAGGATTGAATCACTGATCAGCGGTCAAAGTTATCCTTAGTAACTAAATAGACTAAGGAATTTTTCTCGATTATGGAGGTGGTTAAAGAGTTCGTCGTAAAGGGTTACGTCGATGCAAGCTTTGACACTAATCCGAATAACTATGAGTAGTGAAACGGATTCGTATAGTAGAGTAGATATTTGGAGTATTTCCGAATAGCACATAGTAGCAGCATCTATAATATGACATAAAGATTTGTAAAGAACACACGGATCTGAAAGTTTCAGAACAGTTGACTAAAACCTCTCTCACGAGCAAGACGTGATCAGACCCCATAACTATATGGGTGTTGGATTCGTTGGAATCACATGGTGATGTGAAGTAGATTATTGACTCTAGTGCAAGTGGGAGACTGTTGGAAATATGCCCTAGAGGCAATAATAAATTAGTTATTATTATATTTCTTAGTTCATGATAATCGTTTATTATCCATGCTATAATTGTATTGATTGGAAACATAATACTTGTGTGGATACATAGACAAAACACTGTCCCTAGTAAGCCTCTAGTTGACTAGCTCGTTGATCAAAGATGGTCAAGGTTTCCTGGCCATAGGCAAGTGTTGTCACTTGATAACGGGATCACATCATTAGGAGAATCATGTGATGGACTAGACCCAAACTAATAGACGTAGCATGTTGATCGTGTCATTTTGTTGCTACTGTTTTCTGCGTGTCAAGTATTTGTTCCTATGACCATGAGATCATATAACTCACGGACACCGGAGGAATGCTTTGTGTGTATCAAACGTCGCAACGTAACTGGGTGACTATAAAGATGCTCTACAAGTATCTCCGAAGGTGTTCGTTGAGTTAGTATGGATCAAGACTGGGATTTGTCACTCCGTGTGACGGAGAGGTATCTCGGGGACCACTCGGTAATACAACATCACACACAAGCCTTGCAAGCAATGTGACTTAGTGTAAGTTGCGGGATCTTATATTACGTAACGAGTAAAGAGACTTGCCGGTAAACGAGATTGAAATAGGTATGCGAATACTGATGATCGAATCTCGGGCAAGTAACATACCGAAGGACAAAGGGAATGACATACGGGATTATATGAATCCTTGGCACTGAGGTTCAAACGATAAGATCTTCATAGAATATGTGGGATCCAATATGGGCATCCAGGTCCCGCTATTGGATATTGACCGAGGAGTCACTCGGGTCATGTCTACATAGTTCTCGAACCCGCAGGGTCTGCACACTTAAGGTTCGACGTTGTTTTATGCGTATTTGAGTTATATGGTTGGTTACCGAATGTTGTTCGGAATCCCGGATGAGATCACGGACGTCACGAGGGTTTCCGAAATGGTCCGGAAACGAAGATTCATATATAGGATGACCTCATTTGATTACCGGAAGGTTTCCGGAGTTACCGGGAATGTACCGGGAATGACGAATGGGTTCCGGATGTTCACCGGGGGGGCAGCCCACCCCGGGGAAGCCCATAGGCCTTGGGGGTGGCGCACCAGACCTTGGTGGGCTGGTGGGACATCCCAAGAAGGCCCTATGCGCCAAGGATAGATAATCAAAGAGAAAAGAAAAAAAGAGGTGGGAAAGGAGAGAAGGACTCCACTTTCCAATCCTAGTTGGACTAGGATTGGAGGAGGACTCCTCCTCCCTTGGTGGCGCAGCCCTTGGGGCTCCTTGAGCCTCAAGGCAAGCCTCCCCTCCCTCCTCCTATATATATGGAGCAATTAGGGCTGATTTGAGACAACTTTTAAGGCAGCCCGACCACATACCTCCATGGTTTTACCTCTAGATCGCGTTTTTGCGGAGCCCGGGCGGAGCCCTGCTGAGATTAGATCACCACCAACCTCCGGAGTGCCGTCACACTGTCGGAGAACCCATCTACCTCTCCGTCTCTCTTGCTGGATCAAGAAGGCCGAGATCATCGTCGAGCTGTACGTGTGCTGAACGCGGAGGTGCCGTCCGTTCGGCACTAGATCGGAGCGGATCGTGGGACGGATCGCGAGACGGTTTGTGGGACGGTTCGCGGGGCGGATCGAGGGACGTGAGGACGTTCCACTACATCAACTGCGTTTCTTAACGCTTCTGCTGTGCGATCTACAAGGGTATGTAGATCGGAAATCCCCTCTCGTAGATGGACATCACCATGATAGGTCTTCGTGCGCGTAGGAATTTTTTTTGTTTCCCATGCGACGTTTCCCAAAAGTGGCATCATGAGCTAGGTTCATGCGTAGATGTCTTCTCGAGTAGAACACAAAAGTTTTTGTGGGCGGTGATGTGCGTTTTGCTGCCCTCCTTAGTCTTTTCTTATTTCCGCGGCATTGTTGGATCGAAGCGGCTCAGACCGACATTACTCGGACGCTTACGAGAGACTGGTTTCAGTGCTACGAGTAACTCCGTTGCTCAAAGATGACTCGCGGGTTTCGGTTTCTCCAACTTTAGTTAAATCGGATTTGACCGAGGAGGTCCTTGGATGAGGTTAAATAGAAATTCATACATCTCCGTTGTGGTGTTTGCGTAAGTAAGATGCGATCCTACTAGATACCCATGGTCACGACGTAAAACATGCAACAACAATTAGAGGACGTCTAACTTGTTTTTGCAGGGTATGCTTGTGATGTGATATAGCCAACGATGTGATGTGATATATTGTATGTATGAGATGATCATGTTGTAATAGTTAATATCGACTTGCACGTCGATGGTACGGCAACCGGCAGGAGACATAGGGTTGTCTTTAAACTAACATTTGTGCTTGCAGATGTGTTTACTATATTGCTAGGACGTAGCTTTAGTAGTAATAGCATGAGTAGCACGACAACCCCGATGGCGACACGTTGATGGAGATCATGATGATGGAGATCATGGTGTGACGCCGGTGACAAGAAGATCGTGCCGGTGCTTTGGTGATGGAGATCAAGAAGCACATGATGATGGCCATATCATGTCACTTATGAATTGCATGTGATGTTAATCCTTTATGCACCTTATCTTGCTTAGAACGACGGTAGCATTATGAGGTGATCTCTCACTAAAATTTCAAGACGAAATTGTGTTCTCCCCGACTGTGCACCGTTGCGACAGTTCTTCGTTTCGAGACACCACGTGAAGATCGGGTGTGATAGACTCAACGTTCACATACAACGGGTGCAAAACAGTTGCACACGCGGAACACTCGGGTTAAGCTTGACGAGCCTAGCATGTGCAGACATGGCCTCGAAACACATGAGACCGAAAGGTCGAGCATGAATCGTATAGTTGATATGATTAGCATAGAGATGCTTACCACTGAAACTATTCTCGACTCACGTGATGATCGGACTTGAGATAGTGGATTTGGATCATGTACCACTCAAATGACTAGAGAGATGTACTTTTTGAGTGGGAGTTCTTAAGTAATATGATTAATTGAACTAATTGTCATGAACATAGTCTAATGGTCTTTGCGAATTACGATGTAGCTTGCGCTATAGCTCTACTATTTTGATATGTTCCTAGAGAAAATTTAGTTGAAAGTTGATAGTAGCAAACTTTGCAGAGGATTGTCCTCGTTGCTGCGCAGAAGGCTTATGTCCTTAATGCACCACTCGGTGTGCTGCACCTCGAGCGTCGTCTGTGGATGCTGTGAACATCCGACATACACGTTTCTGATGACTACACGATAGTTCAGTACAAAATACTTAATGGCTTAGAAGCAAGGCGCCGAAGACGTTTCGAAACGTCACGGAACATAAGAGATGTTCTAAAGAGATGAAATTGTGATTTCATGCTTGTGCCCTTGATAAGAGGTACGAGACCTCTGACAAGATTCTTTGTGCACAAAGTAAGGGAGAAAAGCTCAATCGTTGAGCGTGTGCTCAGATTATCTGAGTACAACAATCGCTTGAATCAAGTGGGGGTTAATCTTCCAGATGAGATAGTGATGGTTCTCCAAAGTCACTGCCACCAAGCTATGAGAGCTTCGTGATGAACTATAACATATCAAGGATAGATACAATGATCCTTGAGCAATTCGCGATGTTTGACACTGCGAAAGTAGAAATCAAGAAGGAGCATCAATAGTTGATGGTTAGTAAAACCACTAAGTTTCAAGAAAGACAAGGGCTAGACGGGATACTTCGTGAAACGGCAAAACAATTGCTGCACTAATGAAGAGACCCAAGATTAAACCCAAACCCGAGACTAAGTGCTTCTGTAATGAGGGGAACAGTCACTGAGGCGGAGCAACTCTAGATACTTGGTAGATAAGAAGGCTGGCAAAAGTCGAAAGAAGTATATTTGATATACATGATGTTGATGTGTACTGTACTAGTACTCCTAGTAGCACGAGGGTATTGGATACCAGTTCGGTTGCTAAGTGATTAGTAACACGAAATGAAAGCTACGACATAAACGGAGACTAGCTAAAGGCGAGGTGACGATACGTGTTGGAAGTGTTTCCAAGGTTGATATGATCAAACATCGCACGCTTCCTCTGCCATCGGGATTGGTGTTAAACCTAAATAATTGTTATTTGGTGCTTGCGTTAAGCATGAACATGATTGGATCGTGTTTATTGCAATACGATTATTCATTTAAAGAGAATAATGGTTACTCTATTTGCTTGAATAATCACCTTCAATGGTTTATTGAATCTCGATCGTAGTGTTACACATGTTCATGATATTGGTGCCAAAAGATACGAGGTAATGATGATAGTACCACTTACTTGTGGCACTGCCGTTGAGTCATGTTGGTATAAATTGCATGAAGAGGCTCCATGCTGATGGATCTTTATACTCACTTGATTTTGAATCACTAGTGACATGCAAATCATACCACATGAGCAAGGCCTTGTTTTCATTGAGATGAAACAAGATAGTAACTTGTTGGAAGTGATACATTTTGATGTATGCAGTCCAATGGGTGCTGAGGCACGTAGTGGATATCATTATGTTCTTACTTCAATGACGATTTGAGTAGATACAAGAGTATTTACTTAATGAATCACAAGTCTGAAATATTCAAAAGTTCAATTCTGTTTCAGGAGTGAAGTTCATCGTAACAAGAGGATAAACTGTCTATGATGTGATCATAGAAATGAATATCTGAGTTACGAGTTTTGGTACGCAGTTAAGACAATGTGGAAATTGTTTCGAAGTTCATGCCACCTGGAACACCATAGTGTGATGATGTGTCTGAACGTCATAGCCACGCACTATTTGGTATGGTGCATGCTATGATGTCTCTTATCAAATTACCACTATCGTTTATGGGTTATGCATTAGAGACAACCGCATTCACTTTAAATAGGGCACCGCGTATTTCTGTTGAGATGACACAGTATAGACTGAGGTTTAGAGAAATCTAAACTGTCGTTTCTTGAAAGTTTGGGGCTTCGACACTTGTGTGAAAAAGTTTCAGTCGAATAAGCTCAAACCCAAAGCGGATAAATGCATCTTCATAGGATATCCAAAACAGTTGGGTACATCTCCTATCTCAGATCCGAAAGCAAAGTGTTTGTTTCTAGAAACGGATCCCTTCTCAAGGAAAGGTTTCTCTCGAAAGAATTGAGTGGGAGGGTGGTAGAACTTAATGAGGTTATTGAACCATCACTTCAACCAGTGTGTAGCAGGGCACAGGAAGTTATTGCTGTGGCGCCTACACCAATTGAAGTGAAAGCTGATGATGGTGATCATCGAGCATCGCATCAAGTTACTACAAGCCTCGTAGGATGACAAGGTCGCGTACTACTGCAGAGTGGTACGGTAACCCTGTCTTGGAGGTCATGTTGTTGAGCAACAGTGAACCTACGAGTTATGGAGAATGCAATGGTGGGCCTGAATTCCGACAAATGGCTGGAAGCCATGAAATCTGAGAGAGGATCCATGTACGAAAACAAAGTGTAGAGTTTGGAAGAACTACTTGATGGTCATAAGACTATTGAGTAAAGATGGATCTTTAAAAGGAAGACATACGATGATGGTGATAAGTCACTATTAAGAAAAGCTCGACTTGTCGCAAAGATGTTTCCGACAAGATCAAACAGTTGACTATGATGAGAATTTCTCACTCGTAGCGATGCTAAAAGTCTGTTAGAATTATGTTAGTAGTTGCTGCATTATTTATGAAATATTGCACATAGGATGTCAAAACATTGTTTCCTCGACGGTTTCCTTGAGCAAACATTGTATGTGATACAACTAGGAGGTTTTGTCGATCCTAAGGATACTAGCAAGTATGCAAGCTCCAGCGATCCTTCAATGGACTGGTGCAAGCATCTCAGAGTTGGAATATACACTTTGATGAGATGATCGAAGATTTTGGGTTTGTACAAGGTTTATGAGAAACTTGTATTTACAAAGAGGTGAGTGGGAGCACTATAGAATTTCTGATAAGTATATGTGGTTGACATATTGTGGATCAGAAGTAATGTAGAATTTCTGTAAAGCATACAAGGTTGTTTGAAAGGAGTTTTCAAAGGAATACCTGGATTGCGCTACTTGAACGTTGAGCATCAAAGATCTATGGAGATAGATCAAAAGCGCTTAATGGAAGTTTCAACAAGATGCATGCCTTGACAAGTTTTTGAAGGAGTTCAAAATAGATCAGCAAAGAAGGAGTTCTTGGTTGCATTATAAGGTGTGAATTTGAGTAAGACTCAAAACCCGACCACGGCAGAATAAAGAGAATAGATGAAGGTCGTCTTCTATGCCTTAGCCGTAGACTCTAAAGTATGCCATGCTGAGTACCGCACCTGATGTGTGCCTTGCAGCAAGTCTGTTAAGAGGTACACAGAGTGATCGAGGATTGAATCACTAATCAGCGGTCAAAGTTATCCTTAGTAACTAAATAGACTAAGGAATTTTTCTCGATTATGGAGGTGGTTAAAGAGTTCGTCGTAAAGGGTTACGTCGATGCAAGCTTTGACACTAATCCGAATAACTATGAGTAGTGAAACGGATTCGTATAGTAGAGTAGATATTTGGAGTATTTCCGAATAGCAGATAGTAGCAGCATCTATAAGATGACATAAAGATTTGTAAAGAACACACGGATCTGAAACTTTCAGAACCGTTGACTAAAACCTCTCTCACGAGCAAGACGTGATCAGACCCCATAACTATATGGGTGTTGGATTCGTTGGAATCACATGGTGATGTGAACTAGATTATTGACTCTAGTGCAAGTGGGAGACTGTTGGAAATATTCCCTAGAGGCAATAATAAATTAGTTATTTTTATATTTCTTGGTTCATGATAATCGTTTATTATCCATGCTATAATTGTATTGATTGGAAACACAATACTTGTGTGGATACATAGACAAAACAATGTCCCTAGTAAGCCTCTAGTTGACTAGCTCGTTGATCAAAGATGGTCAAGGTTTCCTGGCCATAGGCAAGTGTTGTTACTTGATAACGGGATCACATCATTAGGAGAATCATGTGATGGACTATACCCACAACTAATAGACGTAGCATGTTGATCGTGTCATTTTGTTGCTACTATTTTCTGCGTGTCAAGTATTTGTTCCTATGACCATGAGATCATATAACTCACTGACACCGGAGGAATGCTTTGTGTGTATCAAACATCACAACGTAACTGGGTGACTATAAAGATGCTCTACAGGTATCTCCGAAGGTGTTCGTTGAGTTAGTATGGATCGAGACTGGGATTTGTCACTCCGTGTGACGGAGAGGTATCTCGGGGCCCACTCGGTAATACAACATCACACACAAGCCTTGCAAGCAATTTGACTTAGTGTAAGTTGCGGGATCTTGTATTACGGAACGAGTAAAGAGACTTGCCGGTAAACGAGATTGAAATAGGTATGCGAATACTGACGATCGAATCTCGGGCAAGTAACATACCGAAGGACAAAGGGAATGACATACGGGATTATATGAATCCTTGGCACCGAGGTTCAAACGATAAGATCTTCGTAGAATATGTGGGATCCAATATGGGCATCCAGGTCCCGCTATTGGATATTGACCGAGGAGTCCCTCGGGTCATGTCTACATAGTTCTCGAACCCGCAGGGTCTGCACACTTAAGGTTCGACGTTGTTTTATGCATATTTGAGTTATATGGTTGGTTACCGAATGTTGTTCGGAATCCCGGATGAGATCACGGACGTCACGAGGGTTTCCGGAATGGTCTGGAAACAAAGAATGATATATAGGATGACCTCATTTGATTACCGGAAGGTTTTCGGAGTTACCGGGAATGTACCGGGAATGACGAATGGGTTCCGGGTGTTCACCGGGGGGGGGGGGGCAACCCACCCCGGGGAAGCCCATAGGCCTTGGGGGTGGCGCACCAGCCCTTGGTGGGCTGGTGGGACAGCCCAAGAAGGCCCTATGCGCCAAGGATAGAAAATCAAAGAGAAAAGAAAAAAAAAGAGGTGGGAAAGGAGAGAAGGACTCCACTTTCCAGTCCTAGTTGGACTAGGATTGGAGGAGGACTCCTCCTCCCTTGGTGGCGCAGCCCTTGGGGCTCCTTGAGCCTCAAGGCAAGCCTCCCCTCCCTCCTCCTATATATATGGAGCAATTAGGGCTGATTTGAGACAACTTTTAAGGCAGCCCGACCACATACCTCCATGGTTTTACCTCTAGATCGCGTTTCTGCGGAGCTCGGGCGGAGCCCTGCTGAGATTAGATCACCACCAACCTCTGGAGCGCCGTCACACTGCCGGAGAACTCATCTACCTCTCCGTCTCTCTTGCTGGATCAAGAAGGCCGAGATCATCGTCGAGCTGTACGTGTGCTGAACGCGGAGGTGCCGTCCGTTCGGCACTAGATCGGAGCGGATCGTGGGACGGATCGCGAGACGGTTCGCGGGGCGGATCGAGGGACATGAGGACGTTCCACTACATCAACCGCATTTCTTAACGCTTCTGCTGTGCGATCTACAAGGGTATGTAGATCGGAAATCCCCTCTCGTAGATGGAAATCACCATGATAGGTCTTCGTGCGCGTAGGAATTTTTTTTGTTTCCCATGCGACGTTCCCCAACAGTGGCATCATGAGCTAGGTTCATGCTTAGATGTCTTCTCGAGTAGAACACAAAAGTTTTTGTGGGCGGTGATCTGTGTTTTGCTGCCCTCTTAGTATTTTCTTATTTCCGCGGCATTGTTGGATCGAAGCGGCTCAGACCGACATTACTCGTACGCTTACGAGAGACTGGTTTCATCGCTATGAGTAACTCCGTTGCTCAAAGATGACTGGCGGGTGTCGGTTTCTCCAACTTTAGTTAAATCGGATTTGACCGAGGAGGTCCTTGGATGAGGTTAAATAGCAATTCATACATCTCCGTTGTGGTGTTTGCGTAAGTAAGATGCGATCCTACTAGATACCCATGGTCACCACGTAAAACATGAAACAACAATTAGAGGACGTCTAACTTGTTTTTGCAGGGTATGCTTGTGATGTGATATGGCCAACGATGTGATGTGATATATTGGATGTATGAGATGATCATGTTGTAATAGTTAATATCGACTTGCACGTCGATGGTACGGCAACCGGAAGGAGCCATAGGGTTGTCTTTAAACTAACATTTGTGCTTGCAGATGCGTTTACTATATTGCTAGGACGTAGCTTTAGTAGTAATAGCATGAGTAGCACGACAACCCCGATGGCGACACGTTGATGGAGATCATGATGATGGAGATCATGGTGTGACGCTGGTGACAAGAAGATCGTGCCGGTGCTTTGGTGATGGAGATCAAGAAGCACATGATGATGGCCATATCATGTCACTTATGAATTGCATGTGATGTTAATCCTTTAGGCACCTTATCTTGCTTAGAACGACGCTAGCATTATGAGGTGATCTCTCACTAAAATTTCAAGACGAAATTGTGTTCTCCCCGACTGTGCACCGTTGCGACAGTTCTTCGTTTCGAGACACCACGTGATGATCGGGTGTGATAGACTCAACGTTCACATACAACGGGTGCAAAACAGTTGCACACGGGGAACACTCGGGTTAAGCTTGACGAGCCTAGCATGTGAAGACATGGCCTCGAAACACATGAGACCGAAAGGTCGAGCATGAATCGTATAGTTGATATGATTAGCATAGAGATGCTTACCACTGGAACTATTCTCGACTCACGTGATGATCGGACTTGAGATAGTGGATTTGGATCATGTACCACTCAAATGAATAGAGAGATGTACTTTTTGAGTGGGAGTTCTTAAGTAATATGATTAATTGAACTAATTGTCATGAACATAGTCTAATGGTCTTTGCAAATTACGATGTAGCTTGCGCTATAGCTCTACTATTTTTATATGTTCCTAGAGAAAATTTAGTTGAAAGTTGATAGTAGCAAACTTTGCAGAGGATTGTCCTCGTTGCTGCGCAGAAGGCTTATGTCCTTAATGCACCACTCGGTGTGCTGCACCTCGAGCGTCGTCTGTGGATGCTGTGAACATGCGACATACACGTTTCTGATGACTACACGATAGTTCAGTACAAAATACTTAATGGCTTAGAAGCAAGGCGCCGAAGACGTTTCGAAACGTCACGGAACATAAGAGATGTTCTAAAGAGATGAAATTGTGATTTCATGCTTGTGCCCTTGTTAAGAGGTACGAGACCTCTGACACGATTCTTTGTGCACAAAGTAAGGGAGAAAAGCTCAATCGTTGAGCGTGTGCTCAGATTATCTGAGTACAACAATCGCTTGAATCAAGTGGGGGTTAATCTTCCAGATGAGATAGTGATGGTTCTCCAAAGTCACTGCCACCAAGCTATGAGAGCTTCGTGATGAACTATAACATATCAAGGATAGATACAATGATCCTTGAGCAATTCGCGATGTTTGACACTGCGAAAGTAGAAATCAAGAAGGAGCATCAATAGTTGATGGTTAGTAAAACCACTAAGTTTCAAGAAAGACAAGGGCTAGAAGGGATACTTCGTGAAACGGCAAAACAATTGCTGCACTAATGAAGAGACCCAAGATTAAACCCAAACCCGAGACTAAGTGCTTCTGTAATGAGGGGAACAGTCACTGAGGCGGAGCAACTCTAGATACTTGGTAGATAAGAAGGCTGGCAAAAGTCGAAAGAAGTATATTTGATATACATGATGTTGATGTGTACTTTACTAGTACTCCTAGTAGCACGAGGGTATTGGATACCGGTTCGGTTGCTAAGTGATTAGTAACACGAAATGAAAGCTACGACATAAACGGAGACTAGCTAAAGGCGAGGTGATGATACGTGTTGGAAGTGCTTCCAAGGTTGATATGATCAAACATCGCACGCTCCCTCTGCCATCGGGATTGGTGTTAAACCTAAATAATTGTTATTTGGTGCTTGCGTTAAGCATGAACATGATTGGATCGTGTTTATTGCAATACGATTATTCACTTAAAGAGAATAATGGTTACTCTATTTGCTTGAATAATCACCTTCAATGGTTTATTGAATCTCGATCGTAGTGTTACACATGTTCATGATATTGGTGCCAAAAGATACGAGGTAATGATGATAGTACCACTTACTTGTGGCACTGCCTCTTGAGTCATGTTGGTATAAATTGCATGAAGAGGCCCCATGCTGATGGATCTTTATACTCACTTGATTTGGAATCACTAGTGACATGCAAATCATACCACATGAGCAAGGCCTTGTTTTCAGTGAGATGAAACAAGATAGTAACTTGTTGGAAGTGATACATTTTGATGTATGCAGTCCAATGGGTGCTGAGGCACGCAGTGGATATCATTATGTTCTTACTTCAATGACGATTTGAGTAGATACAAGAGTATTTACTTAATGAATCACAAGTCTGAAATATTCAAAAGTTCAATTCTGTTTCAGGAGTGAAGTTCGTCGTAACAAGAGGATAAACTGTCTATGATGTGATCATAGAAATGAATATCTGAGTTACGAGTTTTGGTACGCAGTTAAGACAATGTGGAAATTGTTTCGCAGTTCATGCCACCTGGAACATCATAGTGTGATGATGTGTCTGAACGTCATAGCCACGCACTATTTGGTATGGTGCATGCTATGATGTCTCTTATCGAATTACCACTATCGTTTATGGGTTATGCATTAGAGACAACCGCATTCACTTTAAATAGGGCACCGCGTATTTCTGTTGAGATGACACAGTATAGACTGAGGTTTAGAGAAATCTAAACTGTCGTTTCTTGAAAGTTTGGGGCTTCGACACTTGTGTGAAAAAGTTTCAGTCGAATAAGCTCAAACCCAAAGCGGATAAATGCATCTTCATAGGATATCCAAAACAGTTGGGTACATCTCCTATCTCAGATCCGAAAGCAAAGTGTTTGTTTCTAGAAACGAATCCCTTCTCAAGGAAAGGTTTCTCTCGAAATAATTGAGTGGGAGGGTGGTAGAACTTAATGAGGTTATTGAAACATCACTTCAACCAGTGTGTAGCAGGGCGCAGGAAGTTATTCCTATGGCGCCTACACCAATTGAAGTGAAAGCTGATGATGGTGATCATCGAGCATCGGATCAAGTTACTACAAGCCTCGTAGGATGACAAGGTCGCGTACTACTGCAGAGTGGTACGGTAACCCTTTCTTGGAGGTCATGTTGTTGAGCAACAGTGAACCTACGAGTTATGGAGAAAGCAATGGTGGGCCCGGATTCCGACAAATGGCTGGAAGCCATGAAATCCGAGAGAGGATCCATGTATGAAAACAAAGTGTAGACTTTGGAAGAACTACTTGATGGTCATAAGACTATTGAGTAAAGATGGATCTTTAAAAGGAAGACAGACGATGATGGTGATTAGTCACTATTAAGAAAAGCTCGACTTGTCGCAAAGATGTTTCCGACAAGATCAAACAGTTGACTATGATGAGAATTTCTCACTCGTAGCGATGCTAAAAGTCTGTTAGAATTATGTTAGTAGTTGCTGCATTATTTATGAAATATTGCACATAGGATGTCAAAGCATTGTTTCCTCGACGGTTTCCTTGAGCAAACATTGTATGTGATACAACTAGGAGATTTTGTCGATCCTAAGGATACTAGCAAGTATGCAAGCTCCAGCGATCCTTCAATGGACTGGTGCAAGCATCTCGGAGTTGGAATATACACTTTGATGAGATGATCAAAGATTTTGGGTTTGTACAAGGTTTATGAGAAACTTGTATTTCCAAAGAAGTGAGTGGGAGCACTATAGAATTTCTGATAAGTATATGTGGTTGACATATTGTGGATCAGAAGTAATGTAGAATTTCTGTAAAGCATACAAGGTTGTTTGAAAGGAGTTTTCAAAGGAATACCTGGATTGCGCTACTTGAACGTTGAGCATCAAAGATCTATGGAGATAGATCAAAAGCGCTTAATGGAAGTTTCAACAAGATGCATGCCTTGACAAGTTTTTGAAGGAGTTCAAAATAGATCAGCAAAGAAGGAGTTCTTGGTTGCGTTGTAAGGTGTGAATTTTAGTAAGACTCAAAACCCGACCACTGTAGAATAAAGAGAATAGACGAAGGTCGTCTTCTATGCCTTAGCCGTAGACTCTAAAGTATGCCATGCTGAGTACCGCACCTGATGTGTGCCTTGCAGCAAGTCTGTTAAGAGGTACACAGAGTGATCCAGGATTGAATCACTGATCAACGGTCAAAGTTATCCATAGTAACTAAATAGACTAAGGAATTTTTCTCTATTATGGAGGTGGTTAAAGAGTTTGTCGTAAAGGGTTACGTCGATGCAAGCTTTGACACTAATCCGAATAACTATGTGTAGTGAAACGGATTCGTATAGTAGAGTAGATATTTGGAGTATTTCCGAATAGCACATAGTAGCAGCATCTATAAGATGACATAAAGATTTGTAAAGAACACACGGATCTGAAAGTTTCAGAACCGTTGACTAAAACCTCTCTCACGAGCAAGACATGATCAGACCCCATAACTATATGGGTGTTGGATTCGTTGGAATCACATGGTGATGTGAACTAGATTATTGACTCTAGTGCAAGTGGGAGACTATTGGAAATATGCCCGAGAGGCAATAATAAATTAGTTATTATTATATTTCTTAGTACATGATAATCGTTTATTATCCATGCTATAATCGTATTGATTGGAAACAGAATACTTGTGTGGATACATAGACAAAACGCTGTCCCTAGTAAGCCTCTAGTTGACTAGCTCGTTGATCAAAGATAGTCAAGGTTTCCTGGCCATAGGCAAGTGTTGTTACTTGATAACGGGATCACATCATTAGGAGAATCATGTGATGGACTAGACCCACAACTAATAGACGTAGCATGTTGATCGTGTCATTTTGTTGCTACTATTTTCTGCGTGTCAAGTATTTGTTCCTATGACCATGAGATCATATAACTCACTGACACCGGAGGAATGCTTTGTGTGTATCAAACGTCGCAACGTAAAGAGGTGGGAAAGGAGAGAAGGACTCCACTTTCCAATCCTAGTTGGACTAGGATTGGAGGAGGACTCCTCCTCCCTTGGTGGCGCAGCCCTTGGGGCTCCTTGAGCCTCAAGGCAAGCCTCCCCTCCCTCCTCCTATATATATGGAGCAATTAGGGCTTGAGACAACTTTTAAGGCAGCCCGACCACATACCTCCATGGTTTTACCTCTAGATCGCGTTTCTGCGGAGCTCGGGGGGAGCCTTGCTGAGATTAGATCACCACCAACTTCCGGAGCGCCGTCACACTGCCGGAGAACTCATCTACCTCTTCGTCTCTCTTGCTGGATCAAGAAGGCCGAGATCATCGTCGAGCTGTACGTGTGCTGAACGCGGAGGTGCCGTCCGTTCGGCACTAGATCGGAGCGGATCGTGGGACGGATCGCGAGACGGTTCGCGGGGCGGATCGAGGGACGTGAGGACGTTCCACTACATCAACCGCGTTTCTTAACGCTTCTGCTGTGCGATCTACAAGGGTATGTAGATCGGAAATCCCCTCTCGTAGATGGACATCACCATGATAGGTCTTCGTGCGCGTAGGAATTTTTTTGTTCCCCATGCGACGTTCCCCAACACATGGCAAGGGGAGCACAGGGGTTCGACGGGACTGGCCGGATCGGCGGGTCCGAGGCGGCGGCGGGACAACGCAAGGTGCAGGCGGCGCTTGGCTGCTACGACATGACGGAAGACGGCGCGGGGCGGCCTTGCTCCGGCCAGCGGGGCTGCGACCGGCGGTGCAGGTTCGAGGGCGGCGAGGCGCGAGCGGATCGGGACAGGGAGGTGGCGAACGGCGACGAGGCGCCGTGGCTCGGCTCTCCGGCGAGCTGCAGCCGGCGGCGGGGCACGGGGAAGTCTGGGGGTGGCGCGGGCATGGGGAGCACGGGAGCACGGGAGGCGGCGGCTGGCGGCGGTTTCGGGCCCGGCGGGCCAGCCGTGGGCTTGCGGTCCCAGCGACGCGAGGAGGACGTGGGAGGAGGCTGCGGGAGGATTAGGGTTTCGGGGTTGGCACGGTTTTCGAGGCAGGGAAGAGGGGCTGTCTAAAAATTATGGTGGAGGGGTATTTATAGAGAAAAGAGGGGCTCGGTTAACCGGAATCGCGTTCCGGATCCAACCGTGCGGTCGGATTCGGACGATTCCGCACGCGGGAATGGGTACGTGGCCGTGTAGTGTGGTTTACCGGAGACGAGAGGGAGAACGGGCGGCGCGGCAACAAATTTTTAAAACACCGACAATCGTCCGACGATAGACCGCATACGGTGCCGCTACGGTCGACCGTTCGGGTACCAGACGAACTCCGATCGCGACGAAACTTGACAGGCGGCCTACCTATATTAACATAACACCGCACGTCAAATCTCACCCCAATCAGAGAAAGTTTTACGCACACTTTTAAAACAGGGTTTCGAACGATGCCGCGGCCGTGTGCGTGTGCGGTCGGGCTCAGAACGGACAACGACGAGAACCGGCAACTAACAACGGATGGTAGTTTTGAAAACTGGCGGCAACGAAGATGCCGATGCAATGCAGATGATGCGCATGATGCGATGATGATGCGACAAAAGAAAATAGACACACGACGAAAACGGAATAGAAGGGGAATCTTCTGAAACATCGACATCGGGCTGTCACAACTCTCCTACACTACAAGAGGATCTTGCCCCGAGATCCAAGAATGAAAGGGGGAGAGGGTGAGAAAGAACAAGGTAAAATTTAGTCGCTTCTTGACAAACGAGTGAAACCAATGATCGTTGAAAGTTGCAAAGAGATGAGGACTGATATGAGAAGGAAGCAAGAATTCACGGAAAATTTTGGCAGCACTTCGGTAGGAAAATGGGACAAAAAATTCGAAAAGGTGGAAGAAATAGACAATATTCAGAACAAACAGGTAATTAGAACAAGGGAACACCATGATCTTGACAGAACAAGATAATAGACCCAAAAGAGCAACAACACAAGCCTCCGGAACAAGAGAATAGGAACTAGCTGAAGCGGAAGAAGAGGATGAAGAAAGAATGACAACTATCATCACCATAGGATTGAAGAGCCTCCAGACAGAGAATTGACGTAGTAGTTGGAAAACCAACAACGAAGAGCAAGATAGTAGTGGGTTTATGAAAATCATCTCAACATATATGAGGTGACAACCAACCACTAAAAGAAACAAGGATAGCTTGGGAACAACAAGAAATGAACACTTCTTACACCAAAAGGATGCCTTGAGAACTAGGATTAATGACAAGCACCATGATAGCACAATCAATTGGAAAAGCTTTAGGTGAAATCCAAACCAAGATAACTCAATGAAGAAATCCTGGGTTGAAACTATCTCATGATCATAGAATTGGTGGTTTTAATTATCTCATACTTGAGAGGAAAACTCTTGGAGGTTCCTACACTAACAAGAATGCTATAATACCACCTCAAATGATAAGGAGGAAGAATTGCACTTGGAAATGCAAGAGAAGAAAACTTGAGGTACTCCAACAAGAATCTTGAAGAACACTTGAGAATGAATCACATACTTGAAGAACCACCAAGAAGGACCTCCGTATACAAATGAATGATGCAAAGATAACAAGGTAGAAAAGAATAAGATTATGACCTTGTCAAGATTTAGATGAAGCCTCACAAAGAGATACTAAAAAGAACTTGGGACTCCAGAAAAGAAAGATAGGCGCTTGAGAAAAGAATTGATATCATGAGCCACTTTGGAAGAAGAATTGAAATCTCTTGGAAGAAGGAAGAACAAGAATAAGAATTATGTTATGCTTATCCTTCATCAAGTTAAATGGATGACAAGCAATGGACCTAGCATACCACTTATTCTTCTTGAAATGATTAAGGAGAGATATAAGCACAAACTAGAAGAAATCTTGAAAGAGGCACCGGTGAGAATTGAAATAAATGAGGCAACCAAGAATTAATGGAGATGCAAGAGAATGAAGAGATCATGAACCACCTGAGAGAAAACTTGAACAAAGCGTCGGAATAATCGAGAGACGAGCAAAGAGACATCAATGGAGAAGAATTAGAGAATGAAAGCTGCAAGCTGAGAACGAAGAAGTCTTCTGAAATGATGGCCTTCGGAGAATCGAGAATGAAACAATTCAGAAATGCACCGGATAGCAAGAAAGGGATACTCATGATTGGAACAAATAAGATGACGACACCAAGCTTAAATGATGAATCTCGAAGAGAATGAACCAAGATTTACGAGGAACACTCCTTCGAATTTGCAAGGTGAGAATGATGACGAGAAACAACACCAAGAATAGCTGAGACACTCTGGAATAATGAAGAATGAAAGGTTGAGCCAAATATGAGAATTAATTCAAATAGGCCTTGGAGAAGGGATATGAGTGATGAAATTCATACTTACGTCATAATTGAAAAGAATTAAAGATCTCCGGATGATTACAAGAGCCACACAAGATCCTGGGAAAACCTGTGGGTTATGGGCCCACTCAAAGAAATCACCGTTGAAAAGATTGCTAGAAAGAGGGATATTGCAGCGGTATAAGAAAACTAGATGAGGTTGAGCACCTCGAAATAATTAGAAGAATTGAAAACGAGAAACTACTGAAATATCTTCAACACTCTGGATAGAAAAGAGAGGAATGAATAACAAGAAGACTGATAAGAATTTCCAACTTGGGAAAGAATTACAAGGACGAAAAGGATATGATGTACACGGACAATTGCATTGAATTCACCGGAAAAGATGACAAGAATGAACAAATATGACACAAATCTCCTGAGAATGTTCACCATGAATCACCGGTTACGAAAGGAAGAAGAGATAGCGGAAGCATCACTGAAATGAAATGCAGTTGGATGAAATCCAATCACTGAAGAAAAAGGGCGGGAGGGCGGGGAAAAACAAAGAAGACTTGGGACGGATGAGACGAACTCCGGATGAAATGAGAGAACGATCTTGCAAAATTGGAGAGGATTGAGTCCACTTGGAGAGAACCACACCGGTTGGAAAAGAATTAACATGACGACTCTGGTTGACAAGAATTAACAAGAGAATTGATTTGAGCCAAAGAATTAGAATTCACATAAAAATATGAGAACACCACTAGAAAGATCTGAAATCACCACTTGACATCGAAGCAACACGAATTACCATATTCAACAAAACAAAGGATGCGGCTTACAATTAGCCAGAAGAAACTCATGAGAAAGATTTCGTCCGATATTTTCGTGGACAGGAATCCACTAGATGTCGAACCCCAACCTAACATCATGCATTTGTTGGAAGATTCTCCTATAAGAAACTACTTGAATTCCCACCTAAGAATTCCCGAAATATCTGGTCATGCAATCTGGTACACGAATACAAGGAGTAATATCACACAACTCCTATACTAACCCATCACCTGTATCACATCCGTCAACACACAACCAGAATCTCGGACCTTCATCTACAACAGACCCTCGTGATCACAATGATACAAAGTGTGGCAGTACTCCCGAACAATCTGCACCAGTACTGGGGACATCGGGGTTATCTCGCAACTACTAGTATTGAAGCAATTACGAACATCCTTTGTTCTGAGATATTAAGAAATCTGAATGATAACGATGTGCTCAAGAATCCCCTGGAGCTCAACTCCCCTGAGACTTAGAGCAGATAGGAGGCACCAAGACAGAACTCCGTCACATTGGCATCATATAGATTCCAAAAATATCCGCGTGATCCTAAATTTTTTTTGAGTGGGAAGAGGAGTAGAATTAAATTATTACGTCAAGCTTTCTCACCAGAGCATAGAAGAGGAGAAAAAAGAATCCTACTCTCCGATATATAACTAGACTCAAAGCAGTTTTTCACTAGACTCGACTCGGCCAAGTTCGATCAATCAAGGGGGCTCCTAGGTCGGTACTGCTCTGATACCAACTTGTCACGCCCAAGATGCAACCCTATCCTCAATTTGGCACGAAGGCCTCGTCAGGGATAGAAGCGCATCTCGTCTTGTCGCAAGAATGGATATCGTTACAAGTACATGTACTGAAAAGAAGAGATAAATACAGAGTTGGCTTACACTCGCCACAAGCTACATCAGAGTCACTTCAGTACATTACATAATCATCAAGAGGAAGAGCAGGGTCCGACTACGGACGAAAACAAACGAGAAAAATAAGAACGACGTCCATCCTTGCTATCCCAGGCTGCCGGCCTGGAACCCATCCTAGATCGTTGAAGAAGAAGAAGGAGAAGCAACTCCAAATGAACAAAACAACGCGCTCGCGTCGAGTAACCTTTACCTGTACCTGCAACTGGTGTTGTAGTACTCTGTGAGCCACAGGGGACTCAGCAATCTCATTTCCAAAGGTATCAAGACTAGCAAAGCTTAATGGGTGAGGCATGGTTAAGTGGTGAGGTTGCATCAGCGGCTAAGCATATATTTGGTGGCTAAACTTACGACTACAAGAAATAAGAGGGGGAAGATCTACGCATAACGGACGTGAACTACTAATGATCAAATGAATGATCCTGAACACCTACCTACGTCAGACATAACCCCACCGTGTCCTCGATCGGAGGAGGAACTCACGAAAGAGACAGTCACGGTTACGCACTCAGTTGACATATTTTAATTAAGTTAACTTCAAGTTATCTAGAACCAGTGTTAAACAAAGCTTCCACGTTGCCACATAACCGCTGGCACGGCTTTCCGAAAAGATTTAACCCTGCAGGGGTGCTCCAACTAGTCCATCACAAATTACCTCACGCCGCATAGAAATCCTCAATCACGAAGCTCGCGATCTCGTCGGATTCCCTAGTGGAAAACCTCAACTCTGAGATTACCCAAAGCATCACCGGAATCCCGATGCACAAGATATCTCGTCAAAGGTAAAACTAATCCAGCAAGGCCACCAGACGTGTCGACGATCCCGATCGGAGTCGCGTACCTCGTTCTCAGGACACGCCGGATGAGCGATGGTTACCACGCCAAACGCCGGGTTGCCCCGGGTAGCGTTAATAAGCTGCTCTGTTTTGGACCAACACTCATGAGGAGCACTGGCCCGGGGGTTGATTAAATTATCCTCGGGGCCCGGGAAGTCCCTATGCAATTTTATTAGATGATTAGGCAAATGTAGTACCAATGTTGGGCCTTGCCAGACCAGCTTTAATCTAAAAACGAATTATCAAGGGGGTCCCCATAACAACCCCGATCGTGTTAGGAGCGCTCATTTATGGAACATAACACCGGTAGCCGGAAACTAAGGGGGCAAAGGTGGAACAAAACACCAGGCTAGAAAGGCCGAGCCTTCCACCTTTTACCAAGTATATAGGTGCATTAAATTACATAGCATTTAAATATGGTGATAAAACAAGGAACCCATGCTTTCGCATGGAAGCAACTGCACCTGCAACTAGCAACGCTATCAACAGGATTAAGCAAGCAGTAACATAGCCAATCAGTGGTTTGCTAGGTTGAACAGGTTGAAGGTTTCATGGCATTGTTGAGAGGCTAATATTTAACATGTGGTAGGCAACGAGACATAAACGACAGCAACGGTAAAACAAGCATGGCAATGATAGTAATGGTATCTGGGGAAATGGTCATCTTGCCTGAGATCCCGCTTGGAAGAAGAATGACTCCGAGAAGTCGGCGAACCAACGTAGTCGAACGGGTCCTCACATTCCGACATGCTTGCGGAACTCTATCGAGACGAAGCAAACCGGAAACAAACATCAACACACATATTCACCACATGATGCACAACATGATGCATAACCTACTATGATGCGTGAACAGTCCAATGATGCAAGGGATGGCATGTCAATTCACCTCACACAACTCTACACATTAAGTGAAGCTCGATATGCAACGAGTTGCATATCAACGAAACTCCACGTTTAATTATTTAGTTTGCTCCCGTTTAGGTACACAACAATATTAAATGTTGTTAAACATGGGAAGGGGTGAGCGCAAATTAATCTACCTATCTAGGCATTTTAAATAAGGTCGGAAACGACATATAGCATCTCCGAGACGACCTCACATGTTAATTTACAGTTATGTCCAGATCTGAACTAATGCATTTAATTAGTTGTTAAACAGCAAAACAAATAGGTTCACGTGATTCTACGCGTCGAGACAAGCAATTTACACATAGAAATCATCTCCAACGGAGCTACGGTTCAAAAGATACAAGCACCGCAAGATATGATGGCATGAATGCAATATGTGTGCAACGACGGTCACGAGCACTTCAAAACATACAACCAGAAAGAGAAAATGAAACTACACGAGATTCTAAGCAAGTTTCATATAGGACACGATCAAAACGAAGCTACGGATCAAAAGCTACGAGCAAAACAAGAAATCACTACAATCTGCCAAAATCAGCCACATAGCATTTTCTACACCCCTCAACTACGAGCTACACAACTACGATAAACTCAAGCAAGGCATGGCACGAAAGAGGGCAAGACGTACTACTACAAACAACTAACAACAACTAGCATGGCATCATGGATCACTAGGGAAGGAAGACACAAAATGGCATCCCACACACTATTTCAGACTTAGTGAAAATTACACCTCATGAAAGTGCAGTTTTCGATCTGAAGCAATATTGACAGCAGCAAAATCATGAGCTACAGGACTCCAAATGGAATGAAAATTTACAGCATGCTAGAGAAACACAATGGGTACAACTAACTCCATTGGACCAACCTCAAAAGAGCTACAGATCAAAAGGCACGAGCAAGACAAGACAGCAACAAAATAATAATAGATTCCAGACTTAGAAATATTTCAGCTCCTCAAAATCAGCACTATTTCTAGCAACTTGAGAGCAATCAAACTACACCTAAACATGCATTTCTATTGCAACTAAAAATACTAGGGGCTAGTCTAAACACCCAAGAACAACTCCCTATTTGACAACTTAATCAAACGGAGCACGGAATAAATCCTACGAATTAAACAAAAGGGCATCACGGCAAAATATCGCGCGAACCAACTTCCTCAAAAGCTAAAACTAATTGCACAGAAAAATCCCATGGATTTTTCTACCCCGAAAACATATAAAATATGTGGGGTTGCACAACAAAAATAAAGCCACACATAAATGCGGGAAAATAACCTATATACGGGAAAATAAACTAGAGGGAATTCCCTACACGCAAAAATACAAATGACTGCTCTAAAATGCATGGAAAAATGGTCCCTAAAACATGGACATTTATGCTATGGCATCCGAGCAATCCGAACACGCGCGGAAAAATAATACGGGCTATACATATTAGGACAGCATGCTAAATTAGGCATTAGGCATGCTAAACGATGTCAAACGAACGTGCAAGTTTTATAAACTGATTCTACGCGCAAAACTACATGAAAAACATATGTAATACGTCGCGATCCGACTTACGGAATAAAAGTTACGGGCATTCTAATATATCCATATTTCCTGAAATAACTAATTCTAAAACTACAAAATAAAAATACTACCGGGCCGGATCTACAACAGATGCATGGGCGCAATTTAGCTAAACAGTGCATGGGCAAAAATTAGAGGGCTCGGGGGGTTGCTCACCTTAGCAGGCCTCGGCCTGGTCGGTGGAGGGCTCTGGCCTGGTCGGTGCGCTGCTGGGCCGAGGGAGGCCTCGGGTGGAGCTGGGCCACAGAGGTCTCGGGTGGGCCGCGGTTGGTGGAAGCGCCTGGGCCGGTCAACGGGGCGCCAGCGGGATCGAGATCCCGATCTGGATCGCACACGACGGTGGCTCCTCCTCCCGCGGCGGCGACCCGCGGTGCATGGCGAAGGGAGCACAGGGGGCTCGACGGGACCGGCCGGATCGGCGGGTCCGAGGCGGCGGCGGGACAACGCAAGGTGCAGGCGGCGCTTGGCTGCTACGGCATGACGGAAGACGGCGCGGGGCGGCGTTGCTCCGGCCAGCGGGGCTGCGGCCGGCGACACAGGTTCCAGGGCGGCGAGGCGCGACGCGGATCGGGACAGGGAGGCGGCGAACGGCGACGAGGCGCCATGGCTCGGCTCTCCGGCGAGCTGCAGCCGGCGGCGGGGCACGGGGAAGTGTGGGGCCGGCGCGGGCACGGGGAGCATGGGAGGCGGCGGCTGGCGGCGGTTTCGGGCCCGGCGGCGCGAGGAGGAGGTGGGAGGAGGCTGCGGGAGGATTATGGTTTCGGGGTTGGCACGGTTTTCGAGGCAGGGAAGTGGGGTTGTCTAAAAATTATGGTGGAGGGGTATTTATAGAGAAAAGAGGGGCTTGGTTAACCGGAATCACGTTCCAGATCCAACCGTGCGGTCGGATTCGGACGATTCCGCACGCGGGAATGGGTACGTGGCCGTGTAGGGTGGTTTACCGGAGACGAGAGGGAGAACGGGCGGCGCGGCAACGAATTTTAAAACACCGACAATCGTCCGACGGTAGACCGCATACGGTGCCGCTACGGTCGACCGTTCGGGTACCAGACGAACTCCGATCGCGACGAAACTTGAGAGGCGGCCTACCTATATTAACATAACACCGCACGTCAAATCTCACCCCAACCAGAGAAAGTTTTACGCACACTTTTAAAACAGGGCTTCGAACGATGCCGTGGGCGCGTGCGTGTGCGGTCGGGCTCAGAACGGACAACGACGAGAACCGGCAACTAACAATGGATGCAAGTTTTGAAAACTGGTGGCAACGAAGATGCCGATGCAATGCAGATGATGCGCATGATGCGATGATGATGCGACAAAATAAAATAGACACACGACGAAAACTGAATAGAAGGGGAATCTTCTGGAACGTCGGCATCAGGCTGTCACACCTGGGTTTTCGACATATTGAGTTGTTCAACCTTGCTCTCCTGGCTAGATAGGCATGGCAGATTCTCATGGACCCTCAGTCCCTAAGTGCTCGCACACTGAAGCCCAAGTAGTTCCCTTCGGGGGAATTTCTGCATGCTGAACTTGGCTCTGCCACGTCCCAGATATGGTGGGCCATCATTGATGGTCGTGAGGTGCTCACTCAGGGGCTGATCAGGCAGATAGGCAATGGTCATACGACGAGCATATGGCAGCATAATTGGCTGCCGCAGCCCTCGAACATGAGGCCTATTGTGAACAGAGTGGTGTTGCCTCCTCAGATGGTGAATGAGCTAATCCTACCCAGTGCGGAATGGAACAAGGCATTAATTGATGATGTTTTCTTGCCTATATATGTTGCAGCAATATATTCTATCCCACTGTGTACACGGAACATTGAGGGTTTTTGGTGTTGGGTGCATGACAACCGATGTATTTTTTTGTCCGGTCTGCCTACCGCATGTTAGTTGATACCAAGATGAGGAGAGAGGCCTGGTTGGAAGGGAGAGTTGTTTCTTCAAATAGTGACAGAGAAAAACAGTCTTGGGAAAGGCTGTGGAAGGTGGATGTCCCCTCCAAGTGTAAAATCTTTCTATGGAGATTGGCTCCTCAATCTATCCCCACAGCGGATTTGGTGCATCACGGGAACATGTCTACCTCTAAATGTTGTGGCTTTGTGGTGCCGAGGATTCTTGGCAACATTCTTTGCTTCACTGCACACTCGACAAATGTGTTTGGGCTCTTCATGACCAGGATCTTGTGGAGGCTTTGAACTCCAGTACAGAACCAGATGCAAAACGGTGGTTATTCACGATCCAGGACATGCTTTCTTCTATGAAATTCATCTTGGTAATTGTAACTCTATGGGCACTTTGGTACGCGAGACGTCCGACGCTCCATGATCACATTTTTCGGAGTCCACTATCTACTTTCAATTTCATTTTGAAGTATATTCGGGAACTCGGGGAGTGCAGCCACAAGAAAGTTTCAAGGGGATCTCCTCCGTCAGCACAAGTGCAGCCGAGATGGACTCCCCCTCTAGAAGGAACTGCAAAAATTAGAGTCAATGGAGCCGTCTACAAATATGGTAACTTCGGTTCTTTTAGTGCAGTTTGCAGAAATTCTTCAGGCACTTTCATGGGCGCTTCAGTTATCAAGATCGATGGGGTGACGGATCCGACGACCCTCGAGGCGTTGGCATGTCGTGAGGCTCTTGCTCTTGCTACTGACCTGGACCTTGCTCATATCCTCGTCGCGAGTGATTGCCAAGGAGTAGTAAACGACATCACGAACTGCACTAGGGTGTCTACGCGCGCACCATAAGGGAGATTGCGGTTTCAAGTGAGAATTTTGACAGTTGCACCTTCATCTTCGAAGGTAGGAACATGAATGTTGAGGCACATAGCCTCGCTAAGCATGCTTTCGGTTTGGATTTTGGACGCCATGTGTGGCTGTTAGCTCCTTCAAATATATTTTGTATTCCTATGAACATTGTTGAGTATTGAATAAAGCATGTTTAGACTAAAAAAATCAATCATAAAAATAGCCCTAGAAAAAATTAATCGTAAAAAATGTGAAATTAGTACATCTAGTAACTCTCACCTTTTCAGGTTGCAAGTGTTGTCGGGAAGAGGGGGAGCTCCTACTGGCCGCTAATTGCGAGAAGGAGCCCGTGCGCCGCATAGGGGGGCACCCCGACTGGGCTAGCCCAGTTTTTTTTTTCAGTTTCCTTTTTTTTTCTGGTTTTTTTCTTTTTTTGGTTCGTTTTTTCTTTCCTTTTTCCTTTTCTTTTTTATTTGAAGCAAAACAATTTTTCGAATTTGAAGAACATTTTAAAAAAAACATGAACAAAATTGGAAGTGCGAGCAATTTTTTGAAGTACAGACATTTTCTGAGTCTTGAGAACAAAACATTGAAAAGGAGATTTTTTTTTGAAAAACCCCGAACAAATTTGAAAGCGCGAACATTTTTGAATTTTGAAAACAAATTTTGAAACGGGGAACAATTTAAAAAAAGTGGAACAAATTTGGAACGAACATTTTTTTAAAGCATGAACATTTTTTGAATCTTAAGAACAAAATTTTGAAAAAGAGAACAATTTTGAAAAACCTGGAATAAATTTGAAACGTGAACTAATTTTTAAAGCACGAACGTTTTTTGAATGTTGAGTAGAAATTTTGAAACCAAGAACAATTTAAAAAAAACGTGAACAATTTTGGAACCGCGAACAATTTTTTAAAGCACGAACATTTTTTGAATCTTGAGAACAAAAATTTGAAAAGGAGAACAATTTTGAAAAATCCTAAACAAATTTGAAAGTGCAAACAAATTTTTAAAGCACGAACAGAGAATAAATTTTAAAATTGAAAACATATTTTCAAAAACGTGAACAAATTTGGAAGCATGAACAATTTTTGACATCACGAACATTTTTGAATCTTGAGAACAAAATTTTAAAAGGGAAAACAATTTTGAAAAAAAACATACAAACTTGAAAGAGCGAACAATTTTTTAAAGCACGAATATTTTTTAAATTTGGAGAAGAAATTTTAAAATCAAGAACAATTTTGAAAAATCAGAAAAAAATTGGATGCACGAACAAGTTTTTTAAAGCACGAACATTTTTTGAATCTTGAGAACAAATTTTGAAACTGAAAACAAAATTTGAAAAAACCCCAAACAAACTTGGAAGCGCGGAAAAGATTTTAAAGCACAAATATTTTTTGAATTTTAAGAACATATTTTTAAACCAAGAACAATTTTAAAAAATTCTGATCAACCTTTTAAGCGCAAACAATTTTTTAAAGTACGGGATTATTTTAATCTTAAAGAATTTTTTTTAAACTGAGAACAAATTTGAAACCGAAAACAAATTTTAAAAATACAGAATATTTTTTTAAATAAAAACATCTTTCAAAAATCCAAAAATATTTTTGAAAATCTAGATCATTTTTTTAAACAGAAAAATATATGAAAAAAGGAAAAAAAAGAAGAAAAAGAGAAATTCTTATCAAGTTTTTCTTGTTTTCATCTCTCTCTATACTATCCGGAGTGTTAAAGATATATCAGAGTTTCTTGTTTACAATCCATTCAATTATTTCAAGGGTCTCATCTAACCAAGTTCTTCATTTATACCGGTGCAATCTCTTTTTTCTAATCAGTTGTTTCAACGGTGGTTTCTTTTGAGTGGGCCCATAACCCACAGCTTTTCCCAAGATCTTTCCTTGCTCTTTTAATATTTTCCGATGGATCTTTAAATCTTTTCAAATGTGACATAAGTATGCATTCCATGAGTCATATTCCTTATTCAAGGTCAATAAGAATTATTTTCATTGTTGGCTCAACCTTTCTTTGTTCATTATTCCGTAGTGTCTCGGTAATTTTGGTGGTGTTCCTTCTCATCATTTTCAGCTTGAAGTTCGAAGCAGTGTTTCTCTCAAGTCTTGCTTCATTCTTTTGAAGATTGTCATATCAGCTTCGTGTTGTCTTCTCAATTGTTTCTAGTCATGAGTATTTCCTTCCATATCTATCTGGTGCATTTCAATGTTTTGTTCATTTCTTGATCCTCCAAAGGACATCATGTCAAAATATTTCTTCGTTCTCAGCTTTCATCTTTCATTCTCAAATTCTTCTCAATTGTTGTCTCTTTGTTTGTATCTCAATTATCCCGGTGCCTTGTTCAAGTTATTTTTCTCAGGTTGATCATGATCTCTTCATTCTCATGTGTCTCCATGCATTCATGGTATTCCCATTCATTTGTGAATTCTTACCGGTGCTTCATTGAAGATTCTTTTTCAAGTTTGTGCTCTATCTATATCTCCTAAATCTTTTCAAGAAGAATAAGTGGTATGCTCAATCTGTTGCTTGTCATCAATTTAATTTGATGAAGGATTAACATAACATAATTCTTATTCTTGTTCTTCTTTCTTCGAAGTGATTTCAATTCTTCTTCTGGAGTTGTTCATGATATCTTATTCTTTCATCCTTTCATTCCGGTGTTCTTCAAGTGGTTTTCATGGTGGTTCTTCAAGGTTTCAATTCTTTTCTCAAGGTTCTCTTCAAGATTCTAGTCGAAGGTCCTCAAGTATTCTTGGTCTTGCATGTTGATATGTCCATTTTGCATCATGCTTTTATGTTGATATTTATCACATTATGGGTTGTTATTACACATTACGGTACAATACTTATGACTTTTCTCTCTTATTTTATAAGGTTTACATGAAGAGGGAGAATGCCGGCAGCTGGAATTCTGGGCTAAAAAAGGAGCAAGTTTGAGATACCTATTCTGCACAACTCCAAAAGCCATGAAAATCAATGAGGAATTATTTTGGAATTTATAAAAAATACTGGGCAGAAGAAGTACTTGAGGGGAGCCACCAAGAGGCCACAAGCCTGCGAGGCGCGCCCTACCCCCCTGGCCGCGCCTGGGTGGCTTGTGGGCCCCCTGTTACCCCTCCGGCTCCCATCTTCTGCTATAAGGAGGGTTTAGTCCCAGAAAAAATCAGGAGCAGACTTTTCGGAAGAGACGCCGCCGCCACGAGGTGAAACTTGAGCAGAACCAATCTAGAGCTCCGACAGGGCCGTCCTGCCGGGGAAACTTCTCTCCTGGAGGGGGAAATCATCGCCATTGTCATCACCAACACTCCTCTCATCGGAGGGGACTCATCTCCATCAACATCTTCACCAGCACCATCTCATCTCCAAACCCTAGTTCATCTCTTGTACCTAATCTCCATCTCGTGACTCCGATTGGTACTTGTAAGGTTGCTAGTAGCGTTAATTACTCTTTATAGTTGATGCTAGTTGGATTACTCGGTGGAAGATCATATGTTTATATCCTTAATGCTATTCAGTACCTCTCCGATCGTGAACATAATTATGCTTTGTGAGTAGTCACTTTTGTTCCTGAGGACATGGGATAAGTCTTGCTATAAGTAGTCATGTGAGTTTGGTATTCGTTCGATATTTTGATGCGTTGTATGTTGTCTTTCCTCTAGTGGTGTTATGTGAACGTCGACTACATGACTGAAAGGATCGATATGGTTGACTAGGGGGGGGGTGAATAGGCAACTACCAATTTTTAGCTTTTCTTAACAAATTAGGATTAGCAACATAAAGGTTCTCTAAAATGACACTAGGTGAGCAACCTATAAGATGCTACTTACAAAGAGTAATGAAGCAAGTAAGAGACACTCTACAACAACAACAAATACAAAGTAAAGGTAAGATATAACCACAAGTGGAACCGATGAGGACGAGGATGTGTTACCGAAGTTCCTTCCCTTTGACAGGAAGTACGTCTCCGTTGGAGCGGTGTGGAGGCACAATGCTCCCCAATAAGCCACTAGGGCCACCGTAATCTCCTCATGCCCTCGCACAATGCAAGGTGCCATGATTCCACTATAGGTGCCCTTGAAGGCGGCGACTGAACCTTTATAAACAAGGTTGGGGCAATCTCCACACAATGCTTGGAGGCTCCAAACAAGACCATGGAGCTTCACCACAATGGAATGTGGCTCCGAGGTGACCTCAACCGTCTAGGGTGCTCAACCACCCAAGAGTAACAAGATCCGCAAGGGATTAGTAGGGGGAATCAAATATCCTTTGGTGGAAGTGTAGATCAAGGCCTTCTCAAGCAATCCCTAGAAAATCAACAAGGTTGATTGGCTAGGGAGAGAGATCAGGCTAAAATAACCTTGTGGAGCAACAATGGAGCTTAGAGGGGTTAAAGGTGAGCTCTAGGAAGAAGAATATACCTTTATATAGTAGGGGGCAGATCCACCCGTTACCCACCTAGCACATAAAAGTACAAGCGGTACTATCACTCCTGGAGTGGTACTACCACTACCTATAGCTGTACTACCGCTCCTTAGAGCGGTACTACCGCTCAGCTTCTCACCAACCACGGTAGTGCCAGGATACTCCCGTGCCAACACCTCCTTGGGGAAAAGTATGCGAAAAAGCCCGTCAGCGCGGTAGTAAAATAATACTACCGCACTAAGGGCGGTAGTACCGCCCTTGGAGCGGTAGTAAAAAATTACTACCGCACTTAGGGCGGTAGTACCGCTCTTGGAGCGGTAGTAAAAATTTACTACCGCTCTGAGAGCGGTACTACCGCTTACCCTTTTCGCATAGACATGGACAACACTCATTGGGGCTCCATTGTGGCCAAAATATAGGAGGGTGCATGAAGAGTGTGCGTGAAGATTCCACCCAAACCTTTTTGACGCGGACCCCCTCTTAATAAGAAGACTTTCCTATGACTCGAACTAAGAAGAGAAACGTAGAAGAAAGTCTGTCTTCGAGAACCTCCGATGGGCGTCGAGTCATCTTGTGCCTAGAAGAGAATAGTCTGAAATGCTCACGACACAAGATTAGTCCGCACAACAATTGTGAACAATCACTAAAACCACTTAGGAGAAATATGCCCTAATAATCTCCCCCTTTTTGGTGGATTGATGACAATGTTGGATTTGCACAGAACAATATAGATAGGCATATGCAAACTCCAAAGATTTCTAAACTAGAGACTAGTTTCCTCTGGGTATGTGCATACCAACAACCAACCACAGAGAGAATACTCCCCCTAGATTGTATAGACTAAGCCATTCTTACTACATATGTACGAGTAGATGTAAGAATATGGAAGCATGGCATAGCATGTGAGCAAAGGAATACTGGCACAAGATAATATGTCTCACAGGCTAATAACAAGATAGATAATACTGAGACAAATGATAAGGAAGACAAAGCATATGTCTCACACCATGATAGGGTCTGACGAATCGTAGTCTCAACCATAAAGCAAAAGCAAATAACGAAAGCAACAAAGTTTTATCAAACCAAATAACCAGGAAACCTAGAAAACGAGCAAATCCTACACTCTCTTCCCTTTGGCATCGGAACACTAAAAAGGCAAAGAGGACCCATATGACCCAGGTGGTAGTGCGAACGGGAGAGAACGAGGGCATCAGTCGATGTCCTCCTCATCAATATACTCCTCATCTGAGTCATCGTCGGTGTCCTCCTCAGATGCAGCCCACTGAAACTGGTGCTTCACCATCCATTCAGCCTCCGGGGTGATCTCGCGCTCAGAACCGCTGAAGAAGGGCAGGTCAAGCTTCCTCATGATCAATTTGTCACGCTGGCGACTCTCTTTCTGAGCAACATGGGTCTTGTACTGGCCCTTGGCCTGCATGCAGAACAAGGTCTTCATCCTGTCGGTGAGCCGTTTGGCCCATGATGGTTCCGCAGAGGCAGGCATATGGGAACCCTCACCCTGTCGGTGAGCCTCTAGAGGGGCCTCATCCTCAGCATCATCCACATCCTCATCAGAATCCCTTGGGGCAGCAGGACGAGAGGAGGTGTTGGCCCATTTGTCCTTCTGGCGCAGTTTGATGGGCTCATGGCGAACCCAATTAGGAGCAAGAAACTCAACCCCGGGAAAAGTCTTGGCCCAAGTGGTCTTGATGAAGTAAAACAGGTAAGGACCTTAGATTGGGACCTTATGGTTGATGACTGCAGAGTACAGCTCATTCCACATGACATGAGAGACATTAAGGGGTTCACAATGACGATTCTTCCCCTTCTGACACATGAGTAGCATATCTACCAGGTAAGAGTGAACTTGGTCCTTGTTGCCAACTCTGGGAAACAGCGTGTTGCGAAAAATGCGGTGCATCACATCCACAAAGGGGTTCATGACACAAGAGACCTCACGAGCTGGGGTTTGCTTCACAGTGAAGTAAGGGAGCGGCTTCTCCTTGGCAGTAGCTTGAGACTTGGCATGGGGGCGCATGCCAACAGGATTATCGAGGCCCTCATCCCTAACCTGAAGGAGATCCATGAAATCCTTCCATGTAGCAGTCAGATGCGCTCCATTGGTCATCCAGGTCATGGTACGAGCATCATCATGGTGAAAGTGAACTGTGGCAAAGAAGTGAGCCACTATCTTAATGTTAAAATCTTGCTGAAATGAGATGAGGTCCGCAATCTGAAGTTGTTCCACCAGAGAGAGGGCCTCCCCAAAGTAAGACATGTCCTTCTTCAAGTGATCAAGATCAATCCATTGCACCAGTACATACAGATTCTTCTTCGACCTGAGAACATCTTCATAAATCAGGAACTGATCGCGATTCCAAAACATGTCACCGCCAGGGAATGTCTCCCTATTGCTGGCATAGGGATTGAGCTTGCGACGGTGTTGAAACTCAACCAGCGGCATGGTGTTCCAGTTGACCGAGTTCTTCTTCGGAGTAGGCTTCTTGAAACTGCGCTTGGGTGCATTGGACCCTTCAGATGGGTCGGAGGAGGGACGCTTGGAGCTGGCATTGTGAGGCTGGTTTGAACGCCGGGAACCACCACCTGGGACACGCAAAAAGCACACAAAACACGAAAGACAAGGAAAACAAGTCAAGGCAAAGATCAATAAGGACCGGAAAACCCAAAGAACACAAGAGAGAAGTGCGTGTGCACAGAGGGGAGCGGTAGAACAGCAGATGGAGCGGTAGTACCACCCAGAGGGCGGTAGTAAAATTTTACTACCGCTGTGTAAGCGGTAGTACCGCTCCACGAGCGGTAGTACCGTGCCGCGAGGGGCGGTAATACTGCATGGGAGGCCTAATCCCAGATCTAATCATGATTTTGAACAATAAAACTACGAACTAGGATCTAAAACCTCAAATCTGGAACCTTTTGCACTCCTAGACACACAAACCCCATATGCCAAGGGACCACACTAACCAAGACTGCCTCTAAATCCCAATCACGTGAAGAAACGGTGCCATGAGTGACCGGAACAACGATATGCCCCTAACCCTAGATTGAATCAACAAGAAAGCACAAGAACGCAAATGAGGGGCAGTACCGGGGTCCATGGCGCGTGGGGAAGAATCCCACCGGTCGGAATCAGAGGACGATGGCCGGATAGGGAGATCCGGCAATCCCTTTGGGTAGTTCTTGGAGAGAGGAGAGAGAGAGAGATGAACTCGGGGCTGAGGGGAAAGAAAAAGGCCTCCCCAGCCCTTTAAATAGCCCCTAGGTCGAGGCGGCGTGGTACTACCGCAGTCATCGCGGTAGTACCGCTGCCCAAGCAGTAGTAAAAAATTACTACCGTGCTGGGGGCGGTAGTACCGCTTGGTAAGCGGTACTACCGCTCCCCCATCGGTAGTAAAAAATTACTACTGTGCTGGGGGCGGTAGTACCGTGCACTAAGTAAAAAAAACAGCCAAAAAATGAGCTCTCTACTCCTTAGGTGGTAGAAGAATCTTGATCAGAGCAAGAGAAACAAAACACGGGAACAAAGAAGGATCACCGAAAGAAAAGAAGCAACACAGAGTCTCCAATGGAGAGGGCGGTGGCCTAAGCGACCTATGTTTGAGACAAATGGTATGACACCGCGAAGAATTATCCTTGGGTTCATGACCATAGCTCGTCTTTGAAGCACAAGTGCCATTTAATAATGGCCAAAGTGAAAGACTTGATCGGTTTATGCATAATGGGGGGAGGGAAAGTTCATTGAGAGAACAACACTCCCCTATGTCCATGCCTACACCTAGAGCAAGATGTAATGCAGAGTGAGGTGCAAAGTGCCTAGTTTCAATCCACATTACTTGAATCAATGATATTTAGCTCATGCCTTAACTCCCGGAACCTTGCTTCATCTAGGGGCTTAGTGAGAATATCTGCAAGTTGCTCTTCAGTGTCGATGAAGTGAATCTCAATATCACCTAGCTTGATATGTTCACGAATGAAGTGATGGCGAATATCAATATGCTTGGTCTTTCTGTGTTGCACCGGATTGAAGGAAATCTTGATAGCACTTTGATTGTCACATAGAAGAGGCACTTTGTCACAAGTGACATCGTAATCCTTTAAAGTTTGCCTCATCCATAGCAACCGGGCACAACAACTTGCAGCTGCCACATACACAGCTTCGGTGGAGGATAGTGAGACACAATTCTGCTTCTTTGACGACCAACTTACCAGTGAACGACCAAGGAATTGGCATCCTCCAGAGGCTGACTTCCTCTCCACACAGTCTCCTGCCCAATCTGAGTCAGAATAGCCCACTAGGTTGAAGTTTGCTCCTTTGGGATACCATAGACCAAAGTTTGGGGTATGAGCCAAATATTGAAAGATTCGCTTAACGGCCATAAAATGGCTTTCTTTTGGTGCAAATTGAAACCATGCACAAATCCCTACACTCAACATGAAATCCGGTCTAGATGCACAAAGGTAAAGAAGGGATCCAATCATGGAGCGATATACCTTTTGATCCACTGCTTTACCATTGGGATCACTGTCAAGCTTGCATCTCGTTGGCATGGGAAACTTGACCGACTTGACATCCTCTAGCTCGAACCTCTTGAGCATGTCTTGAGTGTACTTGGCTTGTTTGATGAAGGTCCCTTCTAAGCCTTGTTTGATCTCGAACCCGAGGAAGAACTTCAACTCACGCATCATAGACATCTCAAATTTCTCGGTCATTAGTACAACAAATTCTTCATTGAAAGATTCATTAGGAGAACTGATACGTCTCCATCGTATCTACTTTTCCAAACTATTTTGCCCTTGTTTTGGACTATAATTTGCATGATTTGAATGGAACCAACCCGGACTGACGCTGTTTTCAGCAGAATTGCCATGGTGTTATTTTTGTGCAGAAATGAAAGTTCTCGGAACGTCCTGAAAATTTACGGAGAATTTTTCTGGAAAATATGAAAAATACGTGCGCAAAGATCCACCAGAGGGGGTGGGCCAGTGGGCCACAAGCCCTGTTGCCGCGGCCACCCCCTAGCCGCGACAACCAAGCTTGTGGGGCCCACGTGGCTCTCCCGCCCCCAATCTCAGCTCTATATATTCACTTTCGCCGAGAAAAAATTAGAAGAGAAGATTTCGTCGCGTTTGCGATACGGAGGCACCGCCAGATCCTGTTCTTCATCTGCAGGACAGATCTGGAGTCCATTTTGGACTCCGGAGAGGGGAAATCGTCACCATCGTCATCATCAACCTTCTTCCCTCTCCAATTCCATGAAGCTCTTCATCTTTCGTGAGTAATCTATTCGTAGGCTCGCTGGGCGGTGATGAGTAGGATGAGATCCATCATGTAATTGAGTTAGTTTTGACGGGGATTGACCCCTAGTATCCACTATGTTCTGAGATTGATGTTGCTACTACTTTGCCATGCTTAATGCTTGTCACTAGGGCCCGAGTGCCATGATTTCAATTCTGAAATTATTATGTTGTCACCAATATATGTGTGTTTTAGATCCGATATTGCAAGTTGTAGTTACCTACTATGTGTTATGATCCGGCAACCCCGGAGTGACAATAACCGGAACCACTCCCGGTGATGACCATAGTTTGAGGAGTTCATGTGTTCACCAAGTGCTAATGCGTTGTTCCAGTTCTTTATTAAAAGGAGAACCTTAATATCCCGTAGTATCCTTTTGGACCCCGCTGCCACGGGAGGGATGGACAATAGATGTCATGCAAGTTGTTTTCCCTAAGCACGTATGACTACACACGGAATGCATGCCTACATCACATTGACGAATGGGAGCTAGCCACATATCTCTCCGTGTTATAACGGTTGCATGATGAATATCATCCAAACGAATCACCGACCCATTGCCTACGAGTTTGTCCCACTGCTGCTGTTACTTGTCTTGCTCTGCTGCTACTCTGTCGCTTGCTACTGTTGCTACTTGCTACTGCTGTCACTACTGCTGTTCCTTGCCACCGATGTTATTCGTTACACTGCTGCTACGTGTTACAATTCTAGTTCGCTCGTCATTGACGGGAAAAGACAATTTCCGTCAATGGGCAACTTCTGGCGCGATTGATACGTCCGTTAGGAATAGTGTGCCGTCAACAGATCATTTCTGACACCGTTGTTATCATCGTACTTTGCTGCTGATACTTTGCTGGCAGATACTAATCTTTCAGGTGTGGTTGAATCCGACACATTCAGCTGCTAATACTCGAGAGTATGCTCTCACGTCCTGCCTGGCGAATCAACAAATTTGGGTCGAATACTCTACCCTCGAAAACTGTCGCGAACCCACACGCTGGTGGGCCATCAACAACATTCTTCTAGTTTCATTGCTGGGAAGTGCTAGCAGCATTCTTCTGGCGCTGTTGCCGGGGAAGGTCTGTTGACACAGAGTCAACATTTTTCTGGCACCGTTTCCGGGGAGGTATTGCTATATTCTCTGAGTCACTTGGTATTTATATCTGTTAATCACTATGAAGAATCTGAAAGATCCAAAAACCAAAGTCTTGCCCTCAACTACGAGGGGAGGTAAGGAACTGCCATCTAGCTCTGCACTTGATTCACCTTCAGTTATGAGTAAGTTTGCGACATCACCTCCTGCTAGAAATCTTGATATGTCGCCTGTGCTTGATGATGCTTATGATGCTACTGCTAGAGATGCTATGCTTGATACTACGCCTGATGCTATGCCTGATACTGCTAGAGATGCTATGCCTGATACTGCTAGAGATGCTATGCTTGATACTGCTTTGCGTGATGATGCTAGAGATGCTATTTTGCCTGATGATGCTATGTTTGATACTGCTTTGCCTGATGATGCTAGAGATGCTATTTTGCCTGATGATGCTATGCTTGATACTGCTAGAGATACTACTTTGCCTGATGTGAAACTAGGGGTGTTCCTTGATGCTCATATTGCTAGAGTTACTGCCAATGCTCGTGATGCTTCTGAAACTGCCGATACTATTGAGATAGAACCTACTTTTGCTCCTGCTAGATCTAGCTCTCCTAGATATGAATTGCGTGATATACCTGAGGGTTATGTTATGGAGGGAGAGATAGCTGAGGATTTTCTTGCGTGTAAGGATGCCTATGACGCTGAGAAATTACTTCTCAAGTGGAAGGAAAAATCTCTAAAAGCTAGGATGAAATACGACCCGAAGTTTGCCACTTCACCTATCTTTATCACCGATAAGGATTATGAATTCTCTGTGGATCCTGAGATAATCTCTCAAGTCGAATCTGATCCTTTCCACGGTTATGAGTCTGAGACGGTCGTAGCCCATCTTACCAAACTACACGATGTAGCTACCCTTTTCACTATTGAGGAGAAGATCCGCCACTACTATATCCTTAAGTTGTTACCTTTCTCTCTAAAGGATGACGCTAAAGACTGGTTCACTTCTCTTGCTCCTGGATGTGTGAGTAGTCCCCAGGATATGGTCTATTACTTCTGTGAGAAATATTTCCCTGCCCATAAGAAGCAAGCTGCCTTGCAGGAAATATACAACTTTGCTCAACTCAAAGAAGAGAGTCTCCCACAAGCTTGGGGGAGGCTCGTCCAGCTACAGAATGCTTTGCCTGATCACCCTCTTAAGAAGAACGAGATACTTGATATCTTCTATAACGGACTTACCGATGCTTCTAGAGACCACCTAGATAGTTGTGCCGGTTGTGTTTTTAGGGAACGAACTGTAGAACAAGCTGAGACTCTACTGAATAACATCTTGATCAACGATAATGCTTGGACTATTCCCGAACCACCTCCTAAGCCAACTCCTAAGAAAAGAGGTATTCTATTCCTTAGTCCCGAAGATATGCAAGAAGCCAAGAAATCTATGCAAGAGAAAGGCATTAGATCCGAAGATATAAAAAATCTACCACCTATCGAAGAGATCCATGGTCTCGATAACCCGATACAGGTAGTGGAAGTAAATTCTCTGCGTAGGTTTGATAAGAGTGATATTCCTTTTGATAAATCTGCTAGCCTATGCTTTGATGAATTTGACAACTTTGTTGCCAAACAACAGAGTTTCAATGATTATGTTAGCAGACATTTGGAACAAAGCACTCGTATGCTTAGCCATTTAAGTGCTTGTGTAGACAGAAATGTCAATGATTTGAAGCTTCTGAGTAAACATGCCTCTATGATTACTACTCAGGTAGAACAAGTACTTGAAGCTCAGAATGACCTGCTCAATGAACTAAATGACAACTCTGTCAGAGTCATTACTAGAGGAGGCAAAATGACTCAGGAACCTTTGTATCCTGAAGGTCATCCTAAGAGAATTGATCAAGATTCTCAACGAATTAATGCAGATGCACCCAGTCATCCTAAGGAGAAGAAGAAGGATGATAGAAACCTGCATGTTAGTTCACCAAATACTGTCACACCTGAAGAACCAAATGATATTTCTGCGTCTGATGTAGAAACACAATCTGGTGATGAACATGAACCTGGTGACAATGTTGACAACGATGTTCATAATGATGCTCAATCTAGCAATGATAAGGATGTGGAGATTGAACCTACGGTTAATCCTGATAACCCACAACCTAAGAGATACGATAAGAATGGCTTCACCGCTAGGAAGCATGGTAAAGAAAGAGAGCCATGGGTTCAGAGACCTATGCCATTTCCTCCTAAGCCATCCAAGAAAAAGGACGATGAGGATTTTGAGCGCTTTATTGAAATGATAATACCCATCTTTCTGTAGATGCGGTTAGTTGATATGCTCAAAATATCTCCGTATGCCAAGTACATGAAAGATATCGTGACCAATAAACGGAAGATACCAGATCTTGAGATCTCCACCATGCTTGCCAATTACACTTTCAAAGGTGGAACTCCTAAGAAACTTAGTGATCTCGGAGTGCCCACTCTACCTTGCTCCACTACGTAAGAACTGCCTTATGTGACCTTGGAGCCGGTGTTAGTGTTATGTCTCTCTCTCTTTATCGTAGACTTGAACTGGATAAGTTGACACCCACTGAAATCTCTCTGCAAATGGCCGACAAATCAACTGCTTTCCCTGTCGGTATTTGCGAGGATGTGCCTGTTGTGGTTGCTAACACCACTATCTTAACAGACTTTGTTATCTTGGATATTCCCGAGGACGATGCCATGACGGTCATCCTCGGAAGACCCTTTTTAAACACCTCAGGGGCTGTTATAGATTGCAACAAAGGCAAGGTCACTTTCCATGTCAACGGTAATGAGCATACCGTGCACTTTCCGAAGAAACGATATCAAGTACATTGCATCAATGCTATCGAAAAAACTTCATCGATTCTTATTGGGAGCTTGGAATGCCCTATTCCTCGTGTCAAGATGAAGTATGATTTGCTTGTTGGGGAGATTCATATCCCCATTGAGGTGACTTCGTGGCTATTCGAAAATTCTCCGTTTTCTCTTGCGATTCGAGAAACTTTTGTCATAAGGATTTGATCAACCCCATTGACGGATTTTCTTTCGATGACCATGAAATGGATGAATCAAAGAGTCACATACCTCTGTTTTAAGCTTTCACTTTCTTTTGCTTAGAAGAAAAATGATAGGTTCAGTTTAGTTTTTCCTGTTTTCTGTTTTAGCGTCCCGGAGAAAAATACCTCAAAAATAAAAAGTTCTCTGATGGTCCTGAAAATCTAGTATGATTTTTTCTGGAATATTTGAAAAATACTGGGACAGAGAGCTGGCCTGGGGCCCACCCAGTGGGCCACAAGCCCTGTCACCGCGGGCTACCCCCTGGCCACGGGGAGCAAGCTTGTGGGGCCCACAGGCCCCCCCTCCACTCACTCCAGCTCCCATCCTCTTCTTCTTCCTCCAGAAAAAATGTTTTGCAGCTCAAACCCGTGTTCTTGCTCATTTGGCTGTGATTTTCGATCTCCTTGCTCAAAGCATCATTCTTCGAACTGTTTTGGGGAAATTGCTCCTTGGTAAGTGACTCCTCCATTGGTCCAATTAGTTTTTTCTCTAGTGCTTTATCCTTCGCTTATTCTTGCTACCTTGGTGACCGTGTTCTTGAGCTTGAAATGTTGATTTTAACTGGTCCCAAGTAGTTTTAGCGCGTGATACGGTCTCTAGGCACTAGTTGGAGTAGTTGCTACAAGGTGTGGTTGGTCTTTATTCACTTTTCTCTTGAACTTCAAAATTTCAGCAAAGAGAAATTATGTTCAAGAGGAAGTTTCATGGTGGTTCCTCAAGTAAGAAGGGTCCCCGTCTTTCTTTTCGGGAGCCCGATCCTTATCAACTAAGGGACGCACCGGTACAACCATGTGAATGGACTTCCGATGAGTTCAGGATCGAAGCAGGCTTCAAGGGTGAGTTTGATACACTTGTCCGCAATGCCAGGTTAGAAGAATTCCTCTCAGATAAATGCGAACAGTATGCTATGCTCACTGCCTCTTTCGTGCGTAGATTTAAATTTTCAGTTGCCCGTGACTCATTCATACTGTTTGATCTGTATGATAAATCCTATGCCATGGATTTGGAGGATTTCAATAGGATTTGCAAAATACCCGATGGGGGTAATCTTAAAGATCCTCCTAAATCTTCGGTTAGAGATTTCTTCTCTAGTGTTTCTGTTGGAGAAACCAGAGACATCACGCAAGCTACCATAGGAAGCATTCATTTCCCTGCCTTGCACTACTTTGCCCTCTTTATAGGTAGATGCATTAACGGTAAGGTTGAACATTGTCACCTGTGCGCATCCGACCTTACTATCTTTAAGAGCGCAGTTACGGGTGATAAAATCTTCAACATGGCAGCTATTATAGCAAGGAGGCTGAATGAAAACGCTATTGAGGGAGATTTCTTAGGCGGCATCTATGCCACTCGCATAGCAAATTTTCTTGGAGTACCCATCCACGCAGGAGATCTCCCGCTCCATACAACTTTCCTTGACCGTGTCGCTTTGACACGCTACCAGTTTCTTGAGAGGGATGATGAATCCCTCCTATACCGATTGATATTTAACAGGCAGCGTATCTTCCATATTACCCTTCCTGCTCGTGCTTTCTTTGACTTTCAGGTAAAACGGAGATACTACATAACCATAGGAGAGGCAGAGGAGTATGAGAGGGAGGCGACGGTTGCTCGTCTCCGTGAGGCAATTATCCAGGCAGTGGCTGCAGCGCTCCCGTATAACCCCGATTATGATTTTGGGTTTCGCCAGGGACCGTCCTTGGGAGTAGACCAAGCTAGGCCAAAAGCCTAAGCTTGGGGGAGTACGTGTTCTCACCGACTTTACATTCATGCTTATGCTTTCGCTTTGTTCGTCGGTGTTCACACTTTGCCACTGTATTATCCACGCTAGTTTATTTTCGTTTTCTTGTTTTGTGTCCTTTTGAGAAAACCCAAAAAGGTTTTCCTTTCTTATTTTTGCTTGTTGGGAGCTTTCCCGTGTAAATAGTTTTCTTTTTCTTTGGGTCAAGGTAGAAGATATTGGTTACAATGTTTAGTGGCTCTTGCATGCATACCTGTTTAGTTTTTAAAGAGCCATATTACTTTGTCTTCTCCTTTGTGTTTGCCTGCAGATTCAGCTTAGTCCATTGCACGAGCACGCTTATTATTGTTCACATCGTTCGATCGTGCAAGTGAAAGGCAATGATGATGATATATGATGAAGTGACTGAGACTGGAAAAGCTGGTATGAACTCTATCTATTTTGTTTTTGTAAATATGACTAGCTTGTCGTTCCAGATTAAGCTTTGTTGTGAGAGAACCATGTTTGCAATGACAACTTAGAGATCATAGTTTCTGATGCCATGCTTATTTAGCTAGGATCTTATAATGGTTTGTCTTGAATGCCAACATAGATTTTGAGATGACTATGATGTAGTATGATAGGATGGTATTCTCCTTTGAATGATTCAAGTGGCTTGACTTGGCGCATGTTCATGCATGTAGTTGAAGCAAAATCAACATAGCCTCTATGATGTTCGTGTTCATGGTGATTTATATCATGTTCATGCTTGCATTCCATGTTAGTCAAACTCATTGCATCTTGATGACTGTTGTCGCTCTCTAGTTGGTCGCTTCCGAGTCTTTTGCTAGCCTTCATTTGTACTAAGCGGAATACTGCTTGTGCATCCACTTCCATAAACCCAAAAGTTTTTCCATGAGAGTCCACCATACCTACCTATTTGCGGTATTTACCTTCCGTTCCAAATAATTTGCATGTGCCATTCTCTAAACCTTCAAGAAATAATCTGTTTTGCATGCCTGAACCGCTCATGTGGTGACAGGGGGCTATTGATATCTTCCATGTTAGGCGTGCTATCCTCGACATGTGTTTATTCACTGTCATTCACGAGAAAGGGCCCGGTAATTGGAATGCCCAGTTCCACGCTTAAATCGAAAACATAACTGTAAAACAAGACTCCCCCTGGATTGATGTTAGTATGGACGATACCCGAGGGTTCGGCTAGCCGTGGAGTGTGATTGATTGGTGGTGGGGGAGTTAAAACTTTACTTTTCTGTTTGGGAATCGCCTATAGCATGAGTAGCGTGGAAGATATTGAGAACTGTTGGTCATTGCATTGACAATGAAAGCATGCCACCCAAAATTATTATCTCTATTTTCAAAGCTTGAGCTCTGGCACCTCTGCAAATCAATGCTTCCCTCTGCGAAGGGCCTGTCTATTTATTTTCCTATTGAGTCATCCTCCTCTTATATAAGCACCAATTAGAGAGCACCTCTGTCATTTTTATGCTTTGCTTTTGATTGATATTGAGTATGACTATGACTGAATCTTTGTTGCTATGAATTACAATGTTTAGTCAGCCCTTAATCTTTAAAAGTGCTCTGCATTTAGAGCTAGAGATATACCACCTATTCATATTGCTTCATGATTGTTTTGATTGCATTGTTGGTATCTGAAACTCATTATTATTTGCTCGCTAGCTGATTATGCCATTGATATTAGTTTACCGTGAGACCTTTGTGTCACTTGCTTATGTGGTTAACTTGTGATCTTGCTGAAATTCTGGTTATGAGTTAGACATAGTTGCAACAACAAGATCAAACAAAGTTTGTCAAAGTTTTTTTCTTTCTCTCTCAGTTTGTCAACTCAGTTGCTTGAGGACAAGCAAGGTTTTAAGCTTCGGGGAGTTTGATACGTCTCCATCGTATCTACTTTTCCAAACTCTTTTGCCCTTGTTTTGGACTCTAATTTGCATGATTTGAATGGAACTAACCCGGACTGACGCTGTTTTCAGGAAAATTGCCATGGTGTTGTTTTTGTGCAGAAATGAAAGTTCTCGGAACGTCCTGAAAATTTACGGAGAATTTTTCCGGAAAATATGAAAAATACCTACACAAAGATCCACCAGAGGGGGTGGGCGAGTGGGCCACAAGCCGTGTTGCCGCGGCCACCCCCCCTAGCCGCGACAACCAAGCTTGTGGGGGCCCACGTGGCTCTGCCGCCCCAATCTCAGCTCTATAAATTCACTTTCGCCCAGAAAAAATCAGAAGAGAAGATTTCATCACGTTTGCGATACGGAGGCGCTGCCACATCCTATTCTTCATCTGGAGGACAGATCTGGAGTCCGTTTTGGGCTCCGGAGAGGGGAAATCGTCGCCATCGTCATCATCAACGTTCTTCCCTCTCCAATTCCATGAAGCTCTTCATCGTTCGTGAGTAATCTATTCGTAGGCTCGCTGGGCGGTGATGAGTAGGATGAGATCTATCATGTAATCGAGTTAGTTTTGACGGGGATTGAACCCTAGTATCCACTATGTTCTGAGATTGATGTTGCTACTACTTTGCCATGCTTAATGCTTGTCACTAGGGCCCGAGTGCCATTATTTCAGATCTGAAATTATTATGTTGTCACCAATATATGCGTGTTTTAGATCCAATCTTGCAAGTTGTAGTTACCTACTATGTGTTATGATTCGGCAACCCCGGAGTGACAATAACCGGAACCATTCTCGGTGATGACCATAGTTTGAGGAGTTCATGTGTTCACCAAGTGCTAATGCGTTGTTCCGGTTCTTTATTAAAAGGAGAACCTTAATATCCCGTTGGACCCCGCTGCCACGGGAGGGATGGACAATAGATGTCAGGCAAGTTCTTTTCCCTAAGCACGTATGACTACACACGGAATGCATGCCTACATCACATTGACGAACGGGAGCTAGCCACATATCTCTCCGTGTTATAACTATTGCATGATGAAGATCATCCAAATGAATCACCGACCCATTGCCTATGAGTTTGTCCCACTGCTGCTGTTACTTGTCTTGCTCTGCTGCTACTGCTGTTACTACTGTCGCTTGCTACTGTTGCTACTTGCTACTGCTATCACTACTGCTTTTCCTTGCCACTGCTGTTATTCGTTACACTGCTGCTACCTGTTACAATTCTGGTTCGCTCTTTGTTGACGAGAAAAGACAATTTCCGTCAACGGGCAACTTCTGGCGCCATTGATACGACCGTTAGGAATAGTCTGCCGTCAACAGATCGTTTCTGACACCGTTGTTATCATCCTACTTTGTTGCTGATACTTTGCTTGGAGATACTAATCTTTCAGGTGTGGTTGAATCCGACACATTCAGCTGCTAATACTCGAGAGTATCCTCTCACCTCCTGCCTGGGGAATCAACAAATTTGGGTCGAATACTCTACCCTCGAAAACTGCCGCGAACCCACGCGCTGGTGGGCCATCAACAACATTCTTCTAGTTTCGTTGCCGGGGAGTGCTAGCAGCATTCTTCTGGCACCATTGCCAGGGAAAGTCTGTTGACATAGAGTCAAGAACCAAAAATGATACCATCAACATATAGTTGGCATATGAAGAAATCCTCTTTGGCCCTCTTAGTAAAAAGAGTGGGATCAATCTTCCCAATTTCAAACCCATGATCTTCTAACAACTCAGTAAGATACTCATACGACGCACGTGGGGCTTGTTTAAGGCCATAGAGTGCCTTATTAAGCTTGTACACATGATTGGAGAGCTTCGGATGTTCGAACCCCGAGGGTTGTTTGACATAGACAAACTCATTTAAAGGACCATTAATAAAGGCACTTTTCACATCCATTTGTTGTAATTTGAAATTATGATGAGAAGCAAATGCAAGCAACATGCGAATAGATTCTAGACGAGCAACAGGGGCAAAGGTTTCACCGTAGTCGATACCCTCAACTTGGGAGTAGCCTTGAGCCACCAATCTTGCCTTGTTTCGAATCACAATCCCATTGGCATCTTGCTTGTTTTTGAAGATCCATTTGGTCCCCATGACATTATGTTCCTCCTTTGGTCTTGGCACTAAATTCCAGACTTGATTACGCTCGAAGTTGTTGAGTTCTTCATGCATGGCCATAAGCCAATCCTCATCATCGAGCGCTTCCTGTACCCATTGAGGTTCACAATATGAAACAAACGCGTGATGCTCACAATAATTCCAAATTTGTTGACGAGTGGATACTCCCCTTTTCAAACTGCCAAGCACATTCTTCATAAGATGTGACTTGACTCTCAGCTTGTTCGCAATCTTGGTTGCGCGACGCTCCAAGAGTTCTGCATTGGATAACTGGGGAGCATCGACTTGATTACTTTGCTTGCCCTTGCGTTTTGATGCTCCCTTGGCACCAGTAGCCCTCTTAGGCGCCGCAGAAGGGAATTGAGAGACAACATCCTGATCAACTTGATCTTCGACTTGAGCAGGTTCACTGGTTTGGCCTTGTTCTTGTGGTTGCTCTTGATCTTGATCTTGTGTTTCTATTTGGTCTGGATCGTGTAGTTGCACTTGATCTTGATCTTGAACAGATTCGGAACCTTGTGAAAGCACTTGTACATCATGGGACACATCACCATCTTTGAGCAATTGATCATGTCCTTGAGCTTGTTCAACTGCTTGAGGGTCTTCTCTTTGTTCATCGGAAGCGTGTGGGGCTTGTGAGGATGATGGCTCCACTTGAGTAGAGCATTGTCCTTCTCCTTCGGCCACAAGGGGTTCCTCAATGGGGAGTATTTGACCAATCCCCATTCTTCTTATGGCTTGGGGAGGAATTTCATCACCTACATCACAAAGACCACTTTGCTCCACTTGGGAGCCATTATTTTCATCAAACTCCACGTTACCGTGACAGCCCGAGGCCGACATTCCAGAAGATTCCCCCTTTATTCCGTTTCCGTCATGTGGCTATTTTATTTCGTTTGTTGCACCGTCATTTAGTTTGCATCATCGCATCATGCATGTCATCATGTCAATTGTGTTTTTGTCGGTGTTTCTTGTTGCTGTGTTGTTGGGTGTTAGTGCCTTGTGAGTGGCGTTGTTTTGTTGGAGTGTTGAGAGAGGGTGCGGGAGAGCCACCGCTAAATCCTGTTGCACCGCCAACCACTCCCCTCCTCTCTTCTCGTTGATTTTGTTTTGGGGTTGTGTAAAAGTTCCGTTTTAACCCCTTTTAAAAAATCGTCTTCTTTTAAAACTCCTTTTATTAAATGTGGGGGCAACCCCTTGGGTTTTCTTTATTTTCTCCTTTTGTTTTATTTTGAAACCGTCTCATTTTCTTTTCTCTTTTAAAGGGATTTTATTTTATTATTTAAATAAAAGAGGTTTTATTTTATTCCTCAAAAGGATTTTTATTTTTAATTCTTTAAAAGGTTTTAGTTTGTATTCATTTAAAAATGCCAATCTATTTTTAAAGTTGGGTATATTTCTTTAAAAGGAGTAAAAGGCATTTTCTTCATTTTGTTAAAAACCTATTTTTTTTCTTTATGTTTGTTCTCCGTTTTTTCTTTAAAGAAAAAAAACCGAATAGGGGGAGGGAGCACGCCCAGCTGCCCCCTGCCCTAGCGAACCGCCTCGTCCCTCGTCCAACCCCGAGCGCCGTCTTCTTCCTCGTCCATCCCCGATCCCCTTCTCTCCCTCTGTTCCCTCCTCGCCCGATCCTCTCTCAGCTCTCCCATGCCATGGCCTCCGCCGGCCTCAAGCTACTGCAGCCGCCGCTCAACTGCTTCCTCGCGCGCCCATGCCCTGCCGGAGGTGCCCAGGCCGAGCAGCCCCGCGCCAGTAGCTCCCCCCCCCCGCGCGCCGCCATGGCCTTGAGCTGCCCGCCGCCGGCTTGCCCAGGCCCGAGCGCCCTGCTCCCCGCCGTGCCTGGCCGTCTCCAGCGCTGACGCCCACGCCTTGCCGTCTCCCCGCGTGCCGCCAGCTGCGAGCTGTGCCGCCCCGTCGGTCCCGCGTGCCCTGCCCGTCGGCCGGACCTCGCCAGCCCCGCGTCGCCCCTAGGTCGTCGTTCTCCCCGCCTTGGTCGCCCTCGTCTCGTGCTCGCCCGCCGGTCGATGCTGTTGCTGCTGCACGAGCTGTGCTAGAGAGGCCCAGCGCCGAGCCGCCCCGTGCCTCTCCCCTGCCGCCGTGCTCTGCCCTCGCCGCGTCACCGTGGCCTCGCCGTCCCCAGCGCCCTTGGTCCCACGCTGCCTCCTACGCCTTGCTGCTCCTGCTGCGAGGTGCTGTTGCTGTGCAGTAGCTGCAGCTGTTGCTATCGCTGCTGCCAGCCAGCTGATGCTTGTAGTTGCTGGCTTCTGTTGCTGTTGCTGCGCGCCGTGATGGATGTGGCTAGTTGCTATAGCAAGCCTGTCTCGATGCATGTAGTTGCTAGGCTGCTGGTCATTTTGCTGTATGTTGTTTCTTGCTTGCCTGCTAGTTGGTAGCCACTGCTGCCATGCTTGCTAGTGCTAGTGCCTCTTTGCTAGTAGATGTAGGTTGCTTGCTGATGCTAGTTGCTGCTAGGTAGATTTGCTACTGCTTGCTAGCTGTTTGTTGCTGTTGCTATTCCCCCGTCGCTTGCTTGTGTTGACGCTTGCGTCACCGCGTGCGCCGTTCCCCGCCATCGTGGCCCACCGACAAGTTCGCCGCGAGTACCACGACGTCCTCGATAACCCCCAGAAAACGAGTTCGACTACCGTCGCCGAAGACCGTGAACCACGACGCCGAGCGAACGACTACCGTTGACGAGACCCGAGTTCCTGGACGACCACGACTTCCACGACGTCCGCTTCGAACCGATCCACTCCGATATGCACGCCTCGAAGGTATACCGATGGGACGTTGTCGTGAAACGAATGCATGTGATGTATGAGATGAATATATGTTTGCGTCGTACGTTGCCCGTTGCACGTGTACCTCTTTGGTGTGCCTCGACACATGGGAACCCGGTAACCGGGATAACCCCATTCTTTATTTAGCGTTCCCGCACGTGCTCCCTATTCGTTGGCACGGTATCTCGATGAGTTATCGGGATAGGAACGTTGTCGTGGCATCGTTTCCGTCTTGCCGCCATGGTATCCTCTCGCTCGCCGTGGCGACATATTCGTCTTCTCTTCTTGCCCGTGTTGTTATGAGCTTGCATGCATGACACATCCATGGCATAATTATCTTGTATTGCATGTTTCTTGTGCCGAAGCCCCGTTCTATGTTCCGCGTGTTAACCGTCTAGGATGCCATGTAGAATCACCGCTTCACCCCTTGCCATGTTAAACAACATTAAACATTGCCGTGTAAATAATCGGGAGTGAACTAAATAATTAAACGTGGAGTTTCATCAATATGCAACCCATTGCATATCGAGCTTCATTTAATGTGTAGTGTTTGCGTGAGGTGAATTGCCATGCCATCCCTTGCATTTTGATCTGATCATGCATCATGGTAGGTTATGCATCATGTTGTGCATCGTGTGGTGAATATTGTGTTGATGTTTGTTTCCGGGTTGCTCCGTCTCGATGGAGTTCCGCAAGCGTGTCGGAATGTGAGGACCTGTTCGACTACGTTTGTTCGCCGACTTGTCAGATTTGTTCTTCTTCCAAGCGGGATCTCAGGCAAGATGACCATTTCCCCAGATACCATTACTGTCATTGCCATGCTAGTATTACCGTTTCTATCGTTTATGTCTCGTTGCCTACCACTTGTTAAATATCAACCTCTCAACAATGCCATGAAACCTTCAACCTGTTCGACCTAGCAAACCACTGATTGGCTATGTTACTGCTTGCTTAACCTTGTGTTAGTGTTTCTAGTTGCAGGTGCAGTTGCTTCCATGTGAAAACATGGGTTCCTTGTTATATCACCATATTAAATGCTATTTAATTTAATGCACCTATATACTTGGTAAAAGGTGGAAGGCTCGGCCTGTCTAGCCTGGTGTTTTGTTCCACCTTTGCCCCCTTACTTTCGGCTACCGGTGTTATGTTCCATAACTGAGCGCTCCTAACACGATCGGGGTTGTTATGGGGACCCCCTTGATAATTCGTTTTAGATTAAAGCTGGTCTGGCAAGGCCCAACATTGGTACTACATTTGCCTAATAAGCTAACAAAATTGCATAGGGACTTTCCGGACCTCGAGGATAATTTAATAAACCCCCCAGGCCAGTGCTCCGCATGAGTGTTGGTCCACCCACCTAGCAGTCGGCAATGCCACCTCGGGGCAACTCGAGGTTGGCTACCGTCCATTATGCATAGACGGTGTGTCCTGAGAACGAGTTACGCGGCTCCTATCGGGTTCGTCGACACGCCGGGTGGCCTTGCTGGATTAGTTTTACCTTTGACGAGATATCTTGTGCATCGGGATTCCGGTGATGCTTTGGGTAATCTCAGAGTTAAGGTTCTCCACTAGGGAATTTGACGAGATCGCGAGCTTCGTGATTGAGGATTTCTATGCGGCTTGTGGTAATTTGTGATGGACTAGTTGGAGCACCCCTGCAGGGTTAAATCTTTCGGAAAGCCGTGCCCGCGGTTATGTGGCAACGTGGAAACTTTGTTTAACACTGGTTCTAGATAACTTGAAGTTAACTTATTTAAAACTTGCCAACTATGTGCTTAACCGTGACTGTCTCTTTCGTGAGTTCCTTCTCCGATCGAGGACACGGTGGGGTTATGTCTAACGTAGGTAGGTGTTCAGGATCATTTATTTGATCAACAGTAGTTCACGTCCGCTATGCGTAGATCTTCCCCCTCTTATTTCTGGTACTCGTAAGTTTAGCCACCAAATATATGCTTAGCCGCTGCTGCAACCTCACCACTTAACCATGCCTCACCCATTAAGCTTTGCTAGTCTTGATACCTTTGGAAATGAGATTGCTGAGTCCCCTGTGGCTCACAGATTACTACAACACCAGTTGCAGGTACATGTAAAGGTTACTTGATGCGAGCGCGTTGATTGTTCATTTGGAGTTGCTTCTTCTTCTTCTTCTTCATCGATCTAGGATGGGTTCCAGGCCGGCAGCCTGGGATAGCAAGGATGGACGTCGTTCTTATTTTCTCGTTTGTTTTCGTCCGTAGTCGGACCCTGCTCTTACTCTTGATGATTATGTAATGTACTGATGTGACTCTGATGTAGCTTGTGGCGAGTGTAAGCGAATTCTATATATATATATATATATATATATATCTTCTTTTCAGTACATGTACTTGTAACGATATCCATTCTTAGGACACGACGAGATGCGCTTCTATCCCTGACGAGGCCTTCGTGCCAAATTGAGGATAGGGTCGCATCTTGGGCGTGACAAGTTGGTATCAGAGAAGTACTGACCTAGGAGCCCACTTGATTGATCGAACTTGGCCGAGTCGAGTCTAGTGAAAAACTTCTTTGAGTCTAGATATATATCGGAGAGTAGGATTCTTTTTTGTCCTCTTCTATGCTCTGGTGAGAAATCTTGACGTAATAATTTAATTCTACTCCTCTTCTCACTCAATTTTTTTTGGATCACGCGGATATTTTTGGAATCTATATGATGCCGATGTGATGGAGTTCTGTCTTGGTGCCTCCTATCTACTTTGAGTTTCAGGGGAGTTGAGCTCCAGGGGATTCTTGAGCACATCGTTATCATTCATATTTCTTAGTATCTCACAACGAAGGATGTTCGTAATTGCTTCAATACTAGTAGTGACGAGATAACCCCGATGTCCGTAGTACTGGTGCAGATTGTTCGGGAGTACTGCCATACTTTGTATCGTTGTGATCACGAGGGTCTGTTGTAGATGAAGGTCCGAGATTCTGGTTGTGTGTTGATGGATGTGATACAGGTGACGGGTTAGTATAGGAGTTGTGTGATATTACTCCTTGTATCCGTGTACCAGATTGCATGACCAGATATTTCGGGAATTCTTAGGTGGGAATTCAAGTAGTTACTTATAGGACGATCTCCCAACAAATTTGTGTTGCTTCGATGTCAAGTGGTAATTTCAGATCTTTTCTAAGTGGTGTTCTCATATTTCTATGGGAGTATTAATCCCTTTGCTCAAATCAGATTGTCATGTCAATTCCTTTCGACCGGAGTCATCGTATCAATTCTTTTCCAACCGGTGTGCTTCTCTTCAGTGAATTCAATCCTCTTTAATTTTTGCAAGATCATTCTCTCATTTTATTCCGAAATTCATCTCATCTAGCCCAAGTTGTCTTTGTTTTTCCCCACCCTCCCGCCCTTTTTCTCAGTGATTCAATTTTCATCCAAGATTTTTCTTTTCATTGTGCTTCCGCTGTCTGTTCTTTTCTCTCTTACCCGGTGATTCATTGTGAAGATTCTCAGGAGCTTCATGTTCATCCTTATTCAGTCTTGTTATTTTTCCGGTGAATTCAATTTAGTTGTCCGTGTCATCTTATCCATTCATCCTTGTAATTCTTTCCTATGTTGGGAATTCTTATGAGCCTATCTTGTTATTTATTCCTCTCTTTTAGATGCGGAGTGTCGAAGCTATCTTAGAAGTTTTTGTTTCCAATCTTTTTAATTATTTCGAGGTTCTCAACCTCATCTAGTTCTTTTCATACCGGTGCAATATCAATATTTCTAGCAATCTTTTCTAACGGTGGTTTCTTTGAGTGGGCCCATAACCCACAGGTTCTTTCCGAGGATCTTTCCTCGCTCTTTTAATCTTTTCCAGAGACCTCTAAATCTTTTCAACTATGACGTAAGTATGATTTTCATCAGTCATATCCCTTCTTCAAGATCTATTTGAATTAATTCATTCTTTGGTTCAACCTTTCATTCTTCTTTATTCTGGAGTGTCTCAGTAATTCTTGGTGTTGTTATCGTCATCCTTCTCAGTTTGCAGTCTGAAGGAGTGTTTCTCTCAAATCTTGCTCCATTCTTGTGAAGATTGTCATCTCAGAGTGTTATCCTCTCATTTGTTCCAATCATGAGAATCCATTTCGTGCTATCCGGTGCTTCTCTGAGTTGTTTTCATTCTCGATCCTCCGAAGGCCATCATTTCAGAAGATTCTTCGTTCTCAACTTTCAGCTTTCATCCTCAATTCTTCTCAATTGTTGTTTCTTCGTCCGTCTCTCGATTATCCGGTGCCTTGTTCTAGTTTTCTCTCAAGTGGCTCATGATCTCTTCTTTATCATGTATCTCCAGTATTCATGGTTGCCTCATTCATTTCAATTCTCACCACTGTTTCTTGCAACATTTCTTCTAAGTTTGTGCTCATATATCTCTCCTAAATCATTTCTAGAAGAATAAGTGGTATGCTAAATCCGTTGCTTGTCATCATTTAAACTTGATGAAGGATCAGCATAACATAATTCTTATTCTTGTTCTTCCTTGTTCCATAGTGGTTTCAATTCTTGTTCCGGAGTGGCTCATGATATCAATTCTTTTCTCAAGTGCTTATCTTTCTTTTCTGAAGTTCCATGTCTATCAGTATCTCTTCGTGAAGCTTCATCGAAGTCTTGCAAGGCTTCAATCTTATTCTTTCATCCTTCTTATCTTTGCATCATCCTTTTCATACGGAGGCTCGTCATGGTGATTATTCAAGGGTGTGATTTTTTCTCAAGTGTTCTTCAACATTCCTGTTGGACAACCTCAAGCATTCTTTCCCTTGCATTTCCTATGCGTTTGTTCTCCTTTATTCTTCGAGGTGGTATTATAGCCTTCTTGTTAGTGTAGGAGCCTCGAAGAGTTTTCCTTTCAAGTATGAGATAATTAAATCCACCGATTCTTTGATCTGAGTCTCGGGTCCCAGAAGCGCGTGATAAATGCCACCGAAGCCTAAGACTGCGGAGGAAATTAGGTGAAGTACGCCAGATACAAAGTATGGAAAAGTATCTAGAACTTCCCCCCCTGGCCCTACTCCCCAACCTAGAGTAGCTAAGTGTGGAAGTAAAATCAACCCTTGTTCATACATGGGCTTTTCTGGTACGAAATGGGCCACTTCAAATAGGTTCATTGCTCCGGCCCAGAATACGATTAATCCGGCATGAGATATTTCAACCCATGATTTCTTCATTGAGCTATCTTGGTTTGGATTTCACCTAAAGCTTTGCCTATGGATTGTGCTATCATGGTGCTTGTCATTAATCCAAGTTCTCGATGTATCCTCTTGGTGTAAGAAGTGTTCATATCTTGTTGCTCCCAATCTATCCTTGTTTGTTTTAGTGGTTGGTTGTCACCTCATAAATGTTGTGATGACTTTCATAAGCCCACTACTATCTTGTTCTTCGTTGTTGGTTTTCCAACTACTACGTCAATTCCCTGTCCGAAGGCTCTTCAATTCTATTGTGATGATAGTTGTCATTCTTTTCTTCATTCTCTTCTTCCGCTTGAGCTAGTTCATATTCTCTTGTTCCGGAGGCATTGTGATGTTGCTCTTTTGGGTCTATTATGTTGTTCTATCAAGATCATGGCGTTCCCTCGTTCTATTTAGTTGTTTGTTATGTATATTGTCTAATTCTCTCTTCTTATCAAATTGTTTGTCCCATTTTCCTACCGAAGTGCTGCCAAAATTTTCCGTGAATTCTTGCTTGTTTCTCATATCATTCCTCATCTCTTTGCAACTTCCAAGGATCGTTGGTTTCCCTCGTTGATAAAGAAGCGACTAAGTTTTTACCTCTTGTTCTTTCTCATCCTCTCCCCCTTTCATTCTTGGATCTCGGGGCGAGATCCTCTTGTAGAGTAGGAGAGTTGTGACAGCCCGAGGCCGACATTCCAGAAGATTCCCCCCTTTATTCCGTTTCCGTCGTGTGGCTATTTTATTTCGTTCGTTGCACCATCATTTAGTTTGCATCATCGCATCATGCATGGCATCATGTCAAACGTGTTTTTGTCGGTGTTGCTTGTTGCCGTGTTGTTGGGTGTTAGTGCCTTGTGAGTGGCGTTGTTTTGTTGGAGTGTTGAGAGAGGGTGCGGGAGAGCCACCGCTAAACCCTGTTGCACCGCAAACCACTCCCCTCCTCTCTTCTCATTGATTTTGTTTTGGGGTTGTGTAAAAGTTCCGTTTTAACCCATTTTAAAAAATCGTCTTCTTTTAAAACTCCTTTTATTAAATGTGGGGGCAACCCCTTGGGTTTTCTTTATTTTCTCCTTTTGTTTTATTTTAAAACCGTCTCATTTTCTTTTCTATTTTAAAGGGATTTTATTTTATTCTTTAAATAAAAGAGGTTTTATTTTATTCTTCAAAAGGGTTTTAATTTTTAATTCTTTAAAAAGTTTTAGTTTTTGTTCGTTTAAAAATGCCAATCTATTTTTAAAGTTGGGTATATTTCTTTAAAAGGAGTAATAGGCATTTTCTTCATTTTGTTAAAAACCTATTTTTTTTCTTTATGTTTGTTCTCTGTTTTTTTATTTAAAGAAAAAAAACCTAATAGGGGGAGGGAGCACGCCCAGCCGAGCAGGCCAAGGCCCAGATCCCCCTGCCCTAGCGAACCGCCTCGTCCCTCGTCCAACCCCGAGCGTCGTCTTCTTCCTCGTCCATCCCCGTTCCCCTTCTCTCCCTCTGTTCCCTCCTCGCCCGATCCTCTCTCAGCTCTCCCATGCCATAGCCTCCGCCGGCCTCAAGCTGCTGCAGCCGCCGCTAGCTGCTTCCCCGCGCGCCTCCTCTCCCCCGCGCGCCCATGCCCTGCCCGAGGTGCCCAGGCCGAGCAGCCCCGCGCCAGTAGCTCCGCCCCCCCCTCTTGCGCCGCCATGGCCTTCAGCTGCCCGCCGCCGGCTTGCCCAGGCCCGAGCGCCCTGCTCCCCGCCGTGCCTGGCCGTCTCCAGCGCCGACGCCCGCCCCTTGCCGTCTCCCTGCGCGCCGCCAGCTGCGAGCCGCGCCACCCCGTCGGTCCCGCGTGTCCTGCCCGTCGGCTCGACCTCGCCAGCCCCGCGTCGCCCCTAGGTCGCCGTTCTCCCCGCCTTGGTCGCCCTCGTCCCGTGCTCGCCCGCCGGTCGATGTTGTTGCTGCTGCAGGAGCTCTGCTCGAGAGGCCCAGCGCCGAGCCGCCCCGTGCCTCTCCCCTGGCGCCGTGCTCTGCCCTCGCCGCGTCGCCATGGCCTCGCTGTCCCCAGCGCCCTTGGTCCCACGCCGCCTCCTACGCCTTGCTGCTCCTGCTGCGAGGTGCTGTTGCTGTGCAGTAGTTGCAACTCTTGCTGTCGCTGCTGCCAGCCAGCTGATGCTTGTAGTTGCTGGCTTCTGTTACTGTTGCTCCACGCCGTGATGGATGTGGCTAGTTGCTGTAGCAAGCCTGAATCGATGCATGTAGTTGCTAGGCTGCTGGTCATTTTGCTGTATGCTGTTGCTTGCTTGCCTGCTAGGTGGTAGCCACTGCTGCCGTGCTTGCTAGTGCTAGTGCCGCTTTGCTAGTAGATGTAGGTTGCTTGCTGATGCTAGTTGCTGCTAGGTAGATTTTGCTGTTGCGTGCTAGCTGTTTGTTGCTGTTGCTATTCCCCCATCGCTTGCTTGTGCTGACGCTTGCGTCGCCGCGTGCGCCGTTCCCCGCCGTCGTGGCCCGCCGACAAGTTCGCCGCGAGTACCACGACGTCCTCGACAACCCCTGGAAAACGAGTTCGACTACCGTCGCCGAAGACCGTGAACCACGACGCCGAGCGAACGAATACCGTCGACGAGACCCGAGTTCCTCGACGACCATGATTTCCACGACGTCCGCTTCGAACCGATCCGCTCCGATATGCATGCCTCGAAGGGACGATGTCGTGAAACGAATGCATGTGATGCATGAGATGAATATATGTTTGCGTCGTACATTGCCCGTTGCACGTGTACCTCTTTGGTGAGCCTCGACACATGGGAACCCGGTAACCGGGATCACCCCATTCTTTATTTAGCGTTCCCGCACGCGCTCCCTATTCGTTGGCATGGTATCTCGACGAGTTATCGGGTTAGGAACGTTGCCGTGGCATCGTTTTCGTCTTGCCGCCATGGTATCCTCTCGCTTGCCGTGGCGACATATTCGTCTTCTCTTCTTGCCCGTGTTGTTATGAGCTTGCATGCATGACACATCCATGGCATAATTATCTTGTATTGCATGTTTCTTGTGCCGAAGCCCCGTTCTATGTTCCGCGTGTTAACCGTCTAGGATGCCATGTAGAATCACCGCTTCACCCCTTGCCATGTTAAACAACATTAAACATTGCCGTGTAAATAATCGGGAGTGAACTAAATAATTAAACGTGGAGTTTCATCAATATGCAACCCATTGCATATCGAGCTTCATTTAATGTGTAGTGTTTGCGTGAGGTGAATTGCCATGCCATCCCTTGCATTTTGATCTGATCATGCATCATGGTAGGTTATGCATCATGTTGTGCATCGTGTGGTGAATATTGTGTTGATGTTTGTTTCCGGGTTGCTCCGTCTCGATGGAGTTCCGCAAGCGTGTCGGAAGGTGAGGACCCGTTCGACTACGTTTGTTCGCCGACTTCTCAGAGTTGTTCTTCTTCCAAGCGGGATCTCAGGCAAGATGACCATTTCCCCAGATACCATTACTGTCATTGCCATGCTAGTATTACCGTTTCTATCGTTTATGTCTCGTTGCCTACCACTTGTTAAATATCAACCTCTCAACAATGCCATGAAACCTTCAACCTGTTCGACCTAGCAAACCACTGATTGGCTATGTTACTGCTTGCTTAACCTTGTGTTAGTGTTTCTAGTTGCAGGTGCAGTTGCTTCCATGTGAAAACATGGGTTCCTTGTTATATCACCATATTAAATGCTATTTAATTTAATGCACCTATATACTTGGTAAAAGGTGGAAGGCTCGGCCTGTCTAGCCTGGTGTTTTGTTCCACCTTTGCCCCCTTACTTTCGGCTACCGGTGTTATGTTCCATAACTGAGCGCTCCTAACACGATCGGGGTTGTTATGGGGACCCCCTTGATAATTCGTTTTAGATTAAAGCTGGTCTGGCAAGGCCCAACATTGGTACTACATTTGCCTAATAAGCTAACAAAATTGCATAGGGACTTTCCGGACCTCGAGGATAATTTAATAAACCCCCCAGGCCAGTGCTCCGCATGAGTGTTGGTCCACCCACCTAGCAGTCGGCAATGCCACCTCGGGGCAACTCGAGGTTGGCTACCGTCCATTATGCATAGACGGTGTGTCCTGAGAACGAGTTACGCGGCTCCTATCGGGTTCGTCGACACGCCGGGTGGCCTTGCTGGATTAGTTTTACCTTTGACGAGATATCTTGTGCATCGGGATTCCGGTGATGCTTTGGGTAATCTCAGAGTTAAGGTTCTCCACTAGGGAATTTGACGAGATCGCGAGCTTCGTGATTGAGGATTTCTATGCGGCTTGTGGTAATTTGTGATGGACTAGTTGGAGCACCCCTGCAGGGTTAAATCTTTCGGAAAGCCGTGCCCGCGGTTATGTGGCAACGTGGAAACTTTGTTTAACACTGGTTCTAGATAACTTGAAGTTAACTTATTTAAAACTTGCCAACTATGTGCTTAACCGTGACTGTCTCTTTCGTGAGTTCCTTCTCCGATCGAGGACACGGTGGGGTTATGTCTAACGTAGGTAGGTGTTCAGGATCATTTATTTGATCAACAGTAGTTCACGTCCGCTATGCGTAGATCTTCCCCCTCTTATTTCTGGTACTCGTAAGTTTAGCCACCAAATATATGCTTAGCCGCTGCTGCAACCTCACCACTTAACCATGCCTCACCCATTAAGCTTTGCTAGTCTTGATACCTTTGGAAATGAGATTGCTGAGTCCCCTGTGGCTCACAGATTACTACAACACCAGTTGCAGGTACATGTAAAGGTTACTTGATGCGAGCGCGTTGATTGTTCATTTGGAGTTGCTTCTTCTTCTTCTTCTTCATCGATCTAGGATGGGTTCCAGGCCGGCAGCCTGGGATAGCAAGGATGGACGTCGTTCTTATTTTCTCGTTTGTTTTCGTCCGTAGTCGGACCCTGCTCTTACTCTTGATGATTATGTAATGTACTGATGTGACTCTGATGTAGCTTGTGGCGAGTGTAAGCGAATTCTATATATATATCTTCTTTTCAGTACATGTAGTTGTAACGATATCCATTCTTGCGACACGAAGAGATGCACTTCTAACTTCTATCCCTGACGAGGCCTTCATGCCAAATTGAGGATAGGGTCGCATCTTGGCGTGACAGTTACACATCTCCTCAATGAGCCCGATGGACTTGTTGAGGACACGGTAAGCATGAGAGTTTGTAGCATAACAAACAAAGATGCCCTCTTGTGCTCTATAATCAAATTTAGCTAAACATGAACCTTTCTTGAGAATGAAACACTTACACCCGAATACCCGGAAGTACTTGAGATTGGGTTTGTTTTCGGTGAGAATCTCATATGGGGTCTTGTTCAAGCCTTTGCGGATATAGAGCCGATTGGACGCATGACATGCTGTATTGATGGCTTCGGCCCAAAAGTTATATGGATATTTGAATTCCGCCATCATTGTTCTTGCAGCGTCCATCAATGTACGGTTCTTCCTTTCTGCCACACCATTTCGTTGAGGGGTATATGGTGCTGAATAGGAAAAAGTCCATTTTAAACCCTGAACTCGTAGAGGTTCGACAAATGAAACCCTCAAGTTCAAATCCCGGTCATTTGCACCCTGAGCTATGCAATCCCGGTCTAAATCGAACCCTGGAATTGTTTGTCAAACTGGGATTGCAAAGGATGGTCGGGATTATTTTTTTCAGACAACGGACTGGGGTTAGTTGGGCTGGACGCGTGGGGAAAAGTCTAGGCCCGCCTAGTTCGCCGATTATTTCAAGCCCAGCAACCTAGTTCGTTGGTTCTTTTTTTCTTTCATTTTTTTCAATTTATATATTTTTATTTTTAGATGTGCCATGCAGGAAGCCAGCCACGCACGTAGTGCAGCCGACCGGCCATGCACACACGTACGCAGGCAGCAGCTTGCTATGCACGGACGTACCTCCTGCATGCATGCACGCTGGAGCCGAATGCCGCGCTGGGGCACACACGTACGCAGGCAGCAGCCGGCCATACCTCCTGCGTGCATGCACATACGCAGGCAGCAGCCAGCCATGCACGTACGCAGGCAGCAGTGAGCCAGAGCAGAACGCCGCAACAGTCATCGTCAATGTTTTTATGTTCACGGCCCATCTCGCTATCCATGCGTGAAAAAATTGCGAAAATAAAAAAGTGAGAAAAAAACTTTACGAATTTTGAAAAAATAATCATGAATTTAGAAAAAGGTCAATGATTTTGAAAAAAGTAAATGGATTTTTAAAATTAAAATTCATGGATTTTTGAAAGTATTGTATAGTCTGCAGGTTATTTTATACGTAGGAAACACCTCAAATGAAAAGGAAATATATTTTGAAAAAGGAAGCCGCCCCATGCATTTTTTTTTGTTTTTTAACGAAGTAAAAGTTTAGTGGGCCGGTCGAGCAGAAAGTAAGGTGTACGCATCAGACAAATCCTGGTTGAAACGATGTGAAGGTTTGATTTAGACCGGGATTGCATAATTTGGGGTGCAATCGACCGGGATTTCGACTTGAGGGTTCATTTCGCCCGACCAATACAAGTTCAAGGTTTAAATTGGACTTTTTCCTGCTGAATATTGATGTTTTATTCCCTCATCACCTAGAAACTCATTCAAGGTGTAGTTCTTGAACTCGGTGCCGTTGTCACTTCTAATCATCAAAATCTTTGCTTCATGTTGACGTTGAGCTTCATTAGCAAAGTTGATGACAGTTTGTTGAGTCTCACTTTTCCTTTTGCAGAAATATACCCAGGTGTATCTTGAGTAATCATCAACAATCACCAAGCAGTACTTTCTGCTCCCAAGACTATCAAATGATGGAGAACCGAAGAGATCCATATGAAGAAGCTCCAATTGCCTCTTAGTGTAAATGAGAGTCGTTGGACGATGAGCAGTTTCATGAATCTTTCCTTCAATGCAGGCACTGCAAGCACGATCTCTGGCAAAACTCACATTTGTTAGTCCACGAATATGGTCCCCTTTGAGGATACTTTGCAAAGATCTCATATTGACATGAGCTAGTCGGCGATGCCAAAGCCAGCCCACATCAACTTTAGCCATTAGACAAGGTGCAGTCTTAGTGGGTCGCTTTGAAAAGTTCACCACATAGAGACCATTTTCGACATATCCAACATAGGCTACTTTAAGAGTCTTGCTCCACAAAAGGACCACAGTATCAAGATTAAAGAATGTGGAAAAGCCCATATTTGCAAGTTGACGAACCGATAGTAAATAGTAAGCAAGGGACTCAACAAGCATGACCTTCTCAATAGATAACTCTTGAGAGATGACCACCTTCCCAAATCCCAATACCTTTGACGATGATGCATCAGTGAATTGGACATGGGTGGGCATAGATGGGGAATGATGCACATACACCACTAAGTCCTTGCTTCCGGTCATATGATTTGTTGCTCCACTGTCGACCAACCATGACACCCCATGGGAAGCAAACTCCTGCAATAGATCAAGGCTTGGTTTTAGGTACCCATTTTTGAATGGGTCCTTTAATGTTAGATACAAGGGTCTTAGGAACCCAAATAGCACATTCAATGAACTCATAGTAAGAACCAACAAATCTGGAATAAACATGCCCATCACCAGCACGACATAAAACATAGGAAGGATTGAGTTTGCCGGCTGTGTTGGTAGGAATGGTTTTCCCTTCTTGACGCTACCATTTTCCACCTTGTTCCTGTTCACCTCCTGAGTCCCTTCACCCTCTTTGACAAAGATGTCCATGAGGGTGGGGGATCGTTTGTTCCTGTTCTTCCTTTTTCTTTTTGACTTGGATGTAAGTCCAAGTCCCTCCTTTCCTACCACACCCTTTTGATTGCTCAAGAGGCCGTTCAGGTTCTTTTCGCCTTGGATGGATGACACAAGGCCCTTCTCAAGTTTATCCTTCAACTTGGCATTTTCCTCCACAAGATGTACATGCTCACAACAAGGGTTAGTTGTACAAGCATTATTAATTAAAATGAAAGGAGGACAAGTAGAGATTTCCTTGGTAAGCTTTGCTTGGAGTTGATCATGAGACTCTTTCAGGGAGAAATGACCACCTTTCAAGACCTTGTGAGCCTTGTCAAGTGTGTCAAACTCCACTTTGAGTCTGTCATGGACAACCCCAAGAGCATGCTTTTCAGACTTAAGCATACGAGTAAGAACAGTAGCATGATCTAGTTCCTTTTGCAATTTAGCACAATCATCGTTGTATGACTCCTCAAGAGCCAAGCGAAGAGTGCGCTCTTTTTGTAGTGCAATAGATAGTTCAACAATCTCATCGGCATAGTCACGACTATGTCCTTGCATCTCGGAGATGGTCTCTTCATGAGACTCGATGAGGTCATTCGCCTCACCTAGTTGTTCCAAAATAGCAACAAAGAGCTTTTCGGTTTCTCCTTTGATAGTACACATAAATTTGTCAAGATCATGCTCATTAAGTTCCACAACATCACTATCATCAACACAATTCAACAATGAAGGAGCAGTAGTGATGTTGGTCTTAATGCTCAGTGTTACCTGATCGATACCTTTGGCCATGAGGCACTTGGCGATGTGGTTATCGTTGGGGGCGTTGAAGAGAGACACATTCTTGAGAGAAGGTGTGGCAATGGCGACAGTCGCAGTTGCCACCATATCGTCATCGTCATGATCATCGGAGGGGTACTCTTCAAGCGCCACCATGCCCTTTGGATGGGGTTTCTTGACGAAGTTGTTCTTGCTTGGGAATGACTTGGTTTTGTCTTTGCGAATGAGCTTGCCCCCGTTGTCTTCCCTCTTCTCATAGGGACATTCAGCCACGAAGTGACTCACATTACCGTAGTTATAGCATGTCCTCACTCGTTGCTTGGGTTTGAACCCACTTGAGTTGTTCTTGGTGAAGTTGGGTCTTGAGTTCCTCTTGTTGCCCCAGAATTGCCTTGACGCAAGAGCCATGTGCTCGTGATAAGCATATGTAGTGTCTTCAGGGGAGCCCTCCTCTTCCTCATCCTCCTCTTCTTCTTTTTCAAAAGCAGCCTTTTCCTTTAAAGCAAGGTTGGGTGAAGCTGTCTTTGACCGAACTCGAGCAAGAGCATTGTCAGCTGTCTCATTCATGATTGACATTGCAATGAATTCATCCAACACCTCACTGGAAAACAAGGAGTGGAAATCTGGTCGTTGGCGAATGACAGATGACATGGCTTTGTTGAAAGGCATGATGGCCTTGAGAAACTTGAGCTTGATCCATGTGTCATCCACATCCTTTCTCCCATGATCCTTGAGAGAAACAACAATAGCAGTCACCCTTCGATAGTGATCACGAGGGTCCTCATCTTCCTTCATCACAAACTCATCGGCCTTATCAAATACCACTTCATAGTTGGACCGTTGAATGCTTGAGCTTCCCTTGTACATCACCACAATGTGCTCCCAACAGTCCTTAGCCAGAGTGAAGGGGCGCAAGTGAGGAAGATCTTCAGGAGGTACCGCGGACTGTAGAATAAACAATGCGGAGATATTATATTGATTGTTCGCTTCTTCTCTTGGGGTGAGGTTGCTTGGGTCATCAGGATAGTAGCCTTGCTCGATGATTCTCCATAAATTTGTTGAGCTGTGATTCAAATGAGACTTAATAGAAAACACCCAGTTAGCAAAATCACCCTTAACAAGCTTAGGAGGAGGACCAACAGGGTTAAGACGCGGTGTGGGAACAGGTCCTCCATAGACCATGGGAGGTGGAACTAAGGCATATGTTCTAGTCCCATCCTTTTTGAGAGGGGAAGAAGGTCGCATGCCTTTAGCCGCTTCCTTAGAGGAATTGGCCTCCGAATATGTGTTGGCGGATTTAACCACCAACGCCGGTTCGGGTGAACTTTTAATTCCCTCAATTAACTCTTTAAGCATGGTTTGGACTTCGTTCGTCAAGGACGTCTTGAGGGCGGCCATAGCCGTATTCAAGTCATCCCTTGTGACCAAAGTCAAGTCCATGGCCTCGGGTTGCCCATGGGGAACTCCCTCTTCATCTTGCATACTCTTCGGGTGGTGAAACCCTTATTAAAGAGATGTGGCTCTGATACCAATTGAAAGGATCGATATGGTTGACTAGAGGGGGGGGGGGTGAATAGGCAACTACCAATTTTTAGCTTTTCTTAATAAATTAGGATTAGCAACATAAAGGTTCTCTAAAATGACACTAGGTGAGCAACCTATAAGATGCTACTTACAAAGAGTAATGAAGCAAGTAAGAGACACTCTAAAACAACAATAAATACAAAGTAAAGGTAAGAGATAACCACAAGTGGAACCGATGAAGACGAGGATGTGTTGCCGAAGTTCCTTCCCTTTGACAGGAAGTACGTCTCCGTTGGAGCGGTGTGGAGGCACAATGCTCTCCAATAAGCCACTAGGGCCACCGTATTCACCTCACGCCCTCGCAAAATGCAAGGTGTCGTGATTCCACTATAGGTTCCCTTGAAGGCGGCGACCGAACTTTACAAACAAGGTTGGGGCAATCTCCACACAATGCTTGGAGGCTCCCAACAAGACCACTGAGCTTCACCACAATGGAATGTGGCTCCAAGGTGACCTCAACCGTCTAGGGTGCTCAACCACCCAGGAGTAACAAGATCCACAAGGGATTAGTAGGGGGAATCAAATAGCCTTTGGTGGAAGTGTAGATCAAGGCCTTCTCAAGCATAGAAATTCAACAAGGTTGATTGGCTAGGTAGAGAGATCGGGCTAAAATGAGCTTGTGGAGCAACAATGGAGCTTAGAGGGGTTAATGGTGAGCTCTAGGAAGAAGAAGATACCTTTATATAGTAGGGGGGAAGATCCACCCGTTACCCACCTACCACATAAAAGTACAAGCGGTACTACCGCTCCTGGAGCGGTACTACCGCTACCTAGAGTGGTACTACCGCTCCTGAGAGCGGTACTATCGCTCAGCTTCTCACCAACCACGTTAGTACCGGGATACTACCGTGCCAACACCTCCTTGGGGAAAAGTATGCGAAAAAGCCCGTCAGCGCGGTAGTAAAATAATACTACCGTACTGAGGGCGGTAGTAAAAAATTACTACCGCACTTAGGGCGGTAGTACCGCTCCTGGAGCGGTAGTAAAAAATTACTGCCGCACCTGGGGCGGTAGTAGCGCTCTTGGAGCGGTAGTAAAAATTTACTACCGCTCTGAGAGCGATACTACCGTTGTGCCAGCAGTACTACCACTTACCCTTTTCGCATAGACATGGACAACACTCATTGGGGCTCCATTGTGTCCAAAATATAGGAGGGTGCATGAAGAGTGTGCGTGAAGATTCCACCCAAACCTTTCCGACGCGGACCCCCTCTTAACAATAAGACTTTCCTAGGACTCAAACTAAGAAGAGAAACATCGAAGAAAGTCCGTCTTCGAGAACCTCCGAGGGGCGTCGAGTCATCTTGTGCCTAGAAGAGAATAGTCTGAAATGCTCAAGACACAAGATTAGTCCGCACAACAATTGCCATCAATCACTAAAACCACTTAGGAGAAATATGCCTTAACAATGACACTTCACCATTATTTGGGCCTAGAGAAAGGCATTGGGAAGTAATAAGTAGATGATGGGTTGCTAGAGTGACAGAAGCTTAAACCCTAGTTTATGCGTTGCTTTGTAAGGGGCTGATTTGGATCCACTAGTTTAATGCTATGGTTTGACTTTGTCTTAATTCTTCTTTCGTAGATGCGGATACTTGCGAGAGGGGTTAATCATAAGTGGGATGTTTGTCCAAGTACGAACAACACCCAAGCATCGGTCCACCCACATATCAAACTATCAAAGTAGCGAACGCGAATCATATGAACATGATGAAAACTAGCTTGACAGAATTCCCATGTGTCCTCGGGAGCGCTTTACCTCATATAAGAGTTCGTCCAGGCTTGTCCCTTGCTACAAAATGGATTGGGCCATCTTGCTGAACCTTTGTTACTATTGTTACTTGTTACCCGTTACGAATTATCTTTTCCACAACTATCTGTTACCGATAATTTCAGTGCCTGCAAAGAATACCTTCCTGAAAACCAATTGTTATTTCCTTCTGCTCCTCGTTGGGTTCGACACTCTTAGTTATCGAAAGGACTACGATAGATCCCCTACACTTGTGGGTCATCAAGACTCTTTTCTGGCGCCATTGCCGGGGAGTGAAGCGCCTTTGGTAAGGAAACATTTATATAGTGTGCTGAAATTTATTGTCACTTGTCACTATGGGAACTAATCCTTTGAGAAGCTTGTTCGGGGTATATTCACCTCGAACGGAAGCACAAGGAGTTGCTCCTCAACCTACTACACCTACTGAAAATATTTATTATGAAACTCCTTCGGGTATGCTAGAGAAATTGTTGGCTAATCCTTTTACAGGAGATGGAACATCACATCCCGACTTGCATCTAATCTATATAGATGAAGTTTGTGGTTTATTTAAGCTTGCAGGTTTGCCCGAGGATGAGGTCAAGAAGAAGGTCTTTCCCTTATCTTTGAGGGATAAATCCTTGACATGGTATAGGCTATGTGATGATACTGGATCATGAAACTACAACCGATTGAAATTGGAATTTCATCAAAAGTTTTATCCTATGCATATGGTACATCGTGATCGGAATTATATTTATAATTTTTGGCTACGTGATAGAGAAAGTATCGCTCAATCTTGGGGGAGACTTAAGTCAATGTTATATTCATGCCCCAACCATGAGCTCTCGAGAGAAATTATTATTTAGAACTTTTATGCTCGACTATCTCATGATAATCGCACCATGCTTGACATTTCTTGTACCGGTTCTTTTATGAAGAGAGATATTGACTTCAAATGGGATTTATTGGAAAGAATTAAACGCAACTCTGAAAATTGGGAGTTCGATGAAGGTAAGGAGTCAGGTATGAATCTTAAGTTCGATTGCGTTAAATCCTTTGCTGAAACAAATACTTTTTGTGATTTTAGCGCTAAACATGGACTTGACTCTCAGATAGTAGCTTCATTATGTGAATCATTTGCTGCTCATATTAATCTCCCTAAAGAGAAGTGGTTTAAATATCATCCTCCCATAGAAGTCAATGCAGTTAAACCCAATCCAGTTGAAGAGAAAGTCATTGCTTATAATGATCCTATTGTTCCTAGTGCTTACATTGAGAAACCACCTTTCCCTATTAGAATAAAGGATCATGCTAAAGCTTCAACTGTGATACGTAAGGGCTACATTAGAAAACCTACACCCCTTGAGCAAATTAAAGTTGAACCTAGCATTGCTATTATCAAAGATCTCTTGTCCGACAATGTTGATGGGAATGTTATTCACTTCTGTGAAGATGCTGCTAGAATTGCTAAACCTCATGCTAGAGACAAACATAAGCCTGTTGTCGGCATGCGTGTTGTTTTTGTTAAGATAGGAAATCATTGTTATCATGGTTTACGTGACATGGGTGCTAGTGTTAGTGCAATACCTCGATCTTTATATAATGAAATTAAAGATGAGATTGCACCTGTCGATATGGAATCTATTGATGTTACTATTCAGCTTGCCAATATAGATACTATCTGCCCTCTGGGAATTGTTAGAGATGTTGAAGTCTTGTGTGGTAAAACTAAGTATCCTACTGATTTTCTCGTTCTTGCTACCACACAAGATAGCTTTTGTCCCATCATATTTGGTAGACCTTTTCTCAATACTGTTAATGCTCAGATTAATTGTGAGAAACAAACTGCCACTGTTGGCTTTGAAGGTGTGTCACATGAATTTAATTTGTCCAAGTTTGGTAGACAACCTCATGAAAAAGAATTGTCTAGTAAGGATGAAATTATTGTTCTAGCTTCTATTGTTGTGCCTCCTACTGATCCTTTAGAGCAATACTTGCTTGAACATGAAAATGATATGCATATGGATAAAAGGAATAAGATAGATAGAGCTATCTTTGAACAACATCCTATCCTCAAGAATAATTTGCCTATTGAATTACTTGGAGATCCACCTCCGCCAAAGGGTGATCCTGTGTTTGAGCTTAAACAGTTACCTGATACTCTTAAGTATGCTTATCTCGATGAAAAAGAGATATATCCTGTTATTATTAGTGCTAACCTTTCAGAGCATGAAGAAAAGAAATTATTGAAAACTCTGAGGAAGCACCGTGCTGCTATTAGATATACTCTTGATGATCTTAAGGGCATTAGTCCCACTCTATGCCAACATAAAATTAAAACTGATCCTGATTCCAAACCAGTTGCCGATCATCAACGAAGATTAAATCCTAAGATGAAAGAGGTGGTAAGAAAATAAATACTAAAGCTCATGGAAGCATGTATTATCTATCATGTTGCTCATAGTGATTGGGTAAGTCCGGTGCATTGCGTCCCTAAGAAGGGAGGTATTACCGTTGTCCCTAACGATAAAGATGAATTGATCCCATAGAGAATTGTTACTGGCTATAGGATGGTAATTGATTTTCGGAAATTGAATAAAGCCACTAGGAAATATCATTACCCTTTGCCTTTTATTGACCAAATGCTAGAAATATTGTCTAAACACACACACTTTTGCTTTCTAGATGGTTATTCTGGTTTCTCCCAAATACGAGTTGCACAATCTGATTAGGAGAAAACCACTTTTACCTGCCCTTTCGGTACCTTTGCTTATAGACGTATGCCTTTTGGTTTATGTAATGCACCTGCTACCTTTCAAAGATGTATGATGGCTATATTCTCCGATTTCTGTGAAAAGATTGTTGAGGTTTTCATGGATGATTTCTCCGTTTACGGGTCTTATTTTGATGATTGCTTGAGCAACCTTGATCGAGTTTTGCAGAGATGTAAAGATACCAAGCTTGCCTTGAATTGGGAGAAGTGCCCCTTTATGGTTAATGAAGGCATCGTCTTAGGACATAAAATTTCTGAAAGAGGTATTGAAGTCGATAAGGCTAAAGTTGAGGCGATCGAGAAAATGCCATGCCCTACACACATTAAAGGTATAAGAAGTTTCCTTGGTCATGCTGGTTTCTATAGAAGGTTCATTAAAGACTTCTCTAAGATTTCTAGGTCTCTTACCAATCTCTTGCAAAAGGATATTCCATTTGTTTTTTATGATGATTGTGAAGAAGCATTTGAAATACTTAAGAAGGCCTTGATAACTGCACATATTGTTCAACCACCTGATTGGAACCTACCTTTTGAAATTATGTGTGATGCTAGTGATTATGCTGTTGGTGCTGTTCTAGGACAAAGAGTTGATAAGAAATTGAATGTTATTCACTATGCTAGTAAAACTCTAGACAGTGCCCAAAGAAACTATGCTGCTACTGAAAAAGAATTTTTAGCAGTCGTGTTTGCATGTGATAAGTTCAGATCTTATATTGCTGATTCCAAAGTTACTATTCACACTGATCATGCTGCTATTAAGTATCTCATGGAAAATAAAGATGATAAACCTAGACTTATCAGATGGGTTCTCTTGCTACAATAATTTGATTTGCATGTTGTTGATAGGAAGGGTGCTGAGAACCCCGTAGAAGATAACTTGTCTAGGTTGGAGAATGTTCTTGATGACCCACAACCTATTGATGATAGCTTTCCTGATGAACAATTGAATGTCATCAATATTTCACGTAGTACACCTTGGTATGCTGATTATGCAAATTATATTGTTGCTAAATATATACCACCTAGTTTCACATACCAACAAAAGAAGAAATTCTTCTTTGTTTTGAGACATTACCTTTGGGATGATCCTCATCTTTATAAAGAAGGAGTAGATGGTGTTATTAGACATTGTGTACCCGAGAATGAACAGGGACAGCTCCTACAGAAGTGTCACTGCGAGCCTTACGGAGGACACCATGCGGGAGATATAACTGCACACAAGGTATTGCAATCCGGTTTCTATTGGCCTACTCTCTTCAAGGATGCCCGTAAGTTTGTCTTGTCTTGTGATGAATGTCAAATAATAGGTAATATTAGTAAATGTCAGGAAATGCCTATGAATTATTCACTTGTCATTGAACCATCTGATGTTTGGGGTTTTGATTATATGGGACCTTTTCCAAAGTCTAACGGGTATACTCATATTCTAGTCGTTTTTGATTACATTACTAAGTGGGTAGAAGCTACCCCAACTAGTAGTGTTGATCATAACACCTCTATTAGGATGCTTAAAGAAGTTATTTTCCCTAGATTTGGAGTCCCTAGATATTTAATGAATGATGGTGGTTCACATTTTATTCATGGTGCTTTCCGTAAAACGCTTGCTAAGTATGATGTCAACCATAGAATTGCATCTCCTTATCACCCTCAGTCCAGTGGTCAAGTAGAGTTAAGTAATAGAGAGATTAAACTAATTCTGCAAAAGACTGTTAATAGGTCTAGAAAGAATTTGTCTAAGAAGCTTGATGATGCACTATGGGCTTATAGAACTGCCTATAAAAATCCCATGGGCATGTCTCCGTACAAAATGGTTTACGGTAAATCATGTCATTTACCACTTGAGCTAGAGCATAAGGCTTATTGGGCAATCAAAGAGCTCAACTTTGATTTCAAACTTGCTGGTGAGAAGAGGTTATTTGACATTAGCTCACTTGATGAATGGAGAACTCAGGCATATGAAAATGCCAAGTTGTTTAACGAAAAATTTAAGAGGTGGCATGATAAAAGGATACAAAAACGTGAGTTCAATGTAGGTGATTATGTCTTGCTATACAACTCTCTTTTAAGATTTTTTGCAGGCAAGCTTCTCTCTAAATGGGAAGGTCCTTACATTGTCGAAGAAGTGTATCGTCCCGGTGCCATCAAAATCAACAACACGGAAGGGAATTTTCCGAGAGTTGTAAATGGGAAAAGAATCAAGTATTATATCTCAGGTACTCCCATAAATGTTGAAAGCAATATTATTAATACCATAACTCCGGAGGAGTACATAAGGGATATTTATCAGCCTGTTTCAAACTCAAAAAACGAAGAGGATGTGATGCGGTAAGTGAACCGACTCCAAAACTTTTCCAATAGCAATTTTTCTCCGTTTTGGAATTTTTAGAAAAACAAAAAAATTTAAAGTAGTCCGGAAAGCGCATGAGGAGGCGACAAGCCTGCCAGGCGCGCCCTACCCCCTGGCCGCGCCTGGGTGGCTTGTGAGCACCTCGTGTGTCTCCCGGACTCCGTTTTCTTGTGGAATACTCCTTTTGGTCGGGAAAAATTCATTATATAATCTCCCGAAAGGTCTGACCCTCATATCACGCAATTATCCTTTGTTTTCGTTTTGAGCTGCTGTGCAGACAGATCTAGATCGCTATGGCGTCCCCAAAAGTTCCGAAGGACAAGTTCTTCGAGAAGGTCATCAATCCCTACCTCGCGGGAGTGCTGCAACACCCTAAATCTATCGAGATGCATGAGGGGGTGCTGCACATCCGTGATGTTGAGGGGCCCAAGAAGACCGGAAGCGTAGAGGTGAGGCTCGAAGCAATGGAGCAGCAAGTCTTCAAGTGCCAAGGTATGGTGGAACGCGAACTCAACGCCAACCACATGATGACCACGAAGTTCACCAACAAGCACACGATCGATGCCAATGACATCGGGAAGCACCTCTCCAGGCTCTATGACATAATCGATCACCTCCAAGCCCAGTTCTACGACCTGCAGAACCAAAACTGTGAGTATGAGTATAGATTTAAATCAATATGGTTGGCTGCAGATTTGAGGATTCCGGAGACTCGATCATCTTTCCATGATGGATCACCTATGCCTTGGAAGACAGAGAATCAACCCCAGACTGCAACAACTCCAACACCATCACCTCCGAAGGAAGACAATTAAGCACGGGTATGGGCACTCCCCTTGGCTTGTGCCAAGCTTGGGGGAGTGGCCCCGGTATTGTATCACCATCACATCTTTTGCCTTTACCTTTATCTTAGTTTGATCCTTTTTGGTTTTATCTTTTTCTAGTATAATAAAGTTCTTAGTATGATCTAGGCTTGAGTTTTGCTTTGTGTTACCCCCAATGTAATCGAGTTCGTGAGTTATAATAAGGAGTGTTTTAGTTAAGGGCCTTGCTTCATGCCATGATCTAAAGAAAAGAATAATAAAAGAACAAAAGCATGAAAGATCATGTAATGATCTTATGGGAAGTGATGGCTTCACATATAAAAAGAATGTTGATTGAAACTTGCTATGGGTGGACAAACGTAGACCTTGGTCATTGTTGCAATTAATAGGAAGTAATAAAGAAAGATAGGTTCACATATAAATATATCATCTTTGGCACCGTCTATGATTGTGAACACTCATTAAACTATTACATGCTTAGAAGTAGATGTTGGACAAGGAAGACAACATAATGAATTATGTTTGCTTGGTTCCGAACAATGTTATATGACTAGAGATCCCTTAGCATGTGACGCTTGCTTCCACCTCATATCAGCCAAAACTTACGCACTAAGTAGAGATACTACTTGTGCATCCATAAACCCTCAACCTAGTTTTGCCATGAGAGTCCACCATACCTACCTATGGATTGAATAAGATCCCTCAAGTAAGTTGTCATCGGTGCAAGCAATACAAATTGCTCCCTAAATATGTATGATCTATTAGTGTGTGGAAAATAAGCTTTGTACGAACCTGTGATGAGGAAGACATAAAAGCGACAGACTGCATAATAAAGTTCTTTATCACAGGAGGCAATATAAAGTGACGTTCCTTCACACTAACAGGTCACACATCCAAACCTCAAAAGTGCATGACAACCTCTGCTTCCCTCTGCGAAGGGCCTATCTTGTACCTTTACTTTTTATCTTTAAAAGAGTCATGGTGATCGACACCAATTCCCTATTTCGCCATTATCTTGGCTAACGTCATGTGCTAGGGAAATATCTATATTCATATGTCAACTTGGAAGTAAGTATTCATAAATTATTATTGTTGACATTACCCTTGAGGTAAATAGTTGGGAGGCGAAACTATAAGCCCCTATCTTTCTCTGTGTCCAACTGAAACTTTGATCTCATGAGTACCGCGTGAGTTTTAGCAATTGTAGAAGATTAAAAGATGATTGAGTATGTGGATTTGCTTAACAAGCTCTTATTTTACTCTTTCCGATGTTATGATAAATTGCAATTGCTTCAGTGACTAAAGACTATTGGTTGTTAATTCTCAATAAGGTTCTTGATCCATACTTTACATTGTGAAGGAATTATCACTTTAGCATAAGAGATTATATGACGATATTGTTGTTCTAAATTTGATCATGATGCCTGCATGTCCGTATTTTGTTTTATCGACACATCTATCTCTAAACATGTGGGCATATTTATTGATCTCGGCTTCCGCTTGAGGACAAGCGAGGTCTATGCTTGGGGGAGTTGATATGTCCATTTTGCATCATGCTTTTATGTTGATATTTATCGCATTATGGGCTGTTATTACACATGGTACAATACTTATGCCTTTTCTCTCTTATTTTATAAGGTTTACATGAAGAGGGAGAATGCCGGCAGCTGGAATTCTGGGCTGAAAAAGGAGCAAGTTTGAGATACCTATTCTGCACAACTCCAAAAGCCGTGAAAAGCAACGAGGGTTTCGTCGTTGAATTATTTTGGAATTTATAAAAAATACTGGGCGGAAGAAGTACTGGATGGGAGCCACCAGGAGGCCACAAGCCTGCCAGGCACGCCCTACCCCCTCGTCGCGCCTGGGTGGCTTGTGGGCCCCCTGTTACCCCTCCGGCTCCCATCTTCTGCTATAAGGAGGGTTTCGTCCCAGAAAAATCAGGAGAAGGCTTTTTGGAAGAGACGCCACCACCACGAGGCGGAACTTGAGCAGAACCAATCTAGAGCTCCGGCAGGGCCGTCCTGCCGGGGAAACTTCCCTCCCGGAGAGGGAAATCGTTGCCATCGTCATCACCAACACTCCTCTCATCGGAGGGGACTCATCTCCATCAACATCTTCCTCAACACCATCTCATCTCCAAACCCTAGTTCATCTCTTGTACCCAATCTCCGTCTCGCGACTCCGATTGGTACTTGTAAGGTTGCTAGTAGTGTTAATTACTCTTTGTAGTTGATGCTAGTTGGATTACTCGGTGGAAGATCATATGTTCAGATCCTTAATGCTATTCAATACATCTCTGATCATGAACATAATTATGCTTTGTGAGTAGTCACTTTTGTTCCTGAGGACATGGGATAAGTCTAGCTATAAGTAGTCTTGTGAATTTGGTATTCGTTCGATATTTTGATGCGTTGTATGTTGTCTTTCCTCTAGTGGTGTTATGTGAACGTCGACTACATGACACTTCACCATTATTTGGGCCTAGAGTAAGGCATTGGGAAGTAATAAGTTGATGATGGGTTGCTAGAATGACAGAAGCTTAAACCCTAGTTTATGCGTTGCTTCGAAAGGGGCTGATTTGGATCCACTAGTTTAATGCTATGGTTAGACTTTGTCTTAATTATTCTTTAGTAGTTGCGGATGCTTGCGAGAGAGGTTAATCATAAGTGGGATGTTTGTCCAAGTAAGGAAAGCACCCAAGCACCGGTCCACCCACATATCAAACTATCAAAGTAGCGAACGCGAATCATATGAACATGATGAAAACTAGCTTGACAGAATTCCCATGTGTCCTCGGGAGCGCTTTAACTCATAGAAGAGTTCGTCCAGGCTTGTCCCTTGCTACAAAAGGGATTGGGCCATCTTGCTGCACCTTTGTTACTATTGTTACTTGTTACCCGTTACGAATTATCTTTTGACACAACTATATGTTACCGATAATTTCAGTGCGTGAAGAGAATACCTTGCTGAAAATCACATGTTGTTTCCTTCTGCTCCTCGTTGGGTTCGACACTCTTACTTATCGAAAGGACTACGATAGATCCCATACACTTGTGGGTCATCACATGTCAAAGTGCAAATGTTCCTCGTTTATCTTTTGAGCTGGTATTATAGCATTCTTGTTAGTGAAGGAGTCCCGAAGAGAATTATTTCAAGAATGAGATATTTAAACCCACCAACTCTATGATCATGAGATATTTTCAACCCATGGTTTCTTCCTTGAGCTATATTGGTTTAGATTTCACCTAAAGCTCCTAAGGATAGCGGCTATTATGGTGATTATCACTGATCCAAGCTCTCAATGTATCCTCTTGGTGAAAGAAATGTTCATATCTTGTTTCTCCTAATCAATCCTTGTTTCTCTTAGTGTCTGGTTGTCAACTCATTATTTGAGATGGTTTTTATAAATCCACTACAAGATTGTTCTTTTCGTTGTTGGTTTTCCAACAACCCCGTTCAATTCTTCTTGGCAGTCTGCTTATCAAATTGAATTGTGGAAGTAGTTGTGATGACGAGTTGATGGATATACTTCTCGCCCCTCGTTGGTCACCCCAAGTGGAAGGTTGAGATGTAGTCAGCAGATTTCCCTTACATGGGGACTATAAGGTTTATCGAACCAGGAGGACTCCGAGGATCAACAAGTAGGTGTCTGCTGCTCTGGCGCTAGAAGAAGACGTGGACCTGCACACACAACAAATGACTTTGCTCGCAACGAGTTCAGAGAGGTTGTCAATCTCTCCAGCCTTGTAGTTTGCAAAGGATCAAACACAAGCGGGAATAGCGATGGTGATTGCAACGGAAAAGTAAATAAAAATAGTAAATGGTGGAGGTGTAAATAGTGGTGCAAATATGGACCAGAGTCTCATGATGTTCACTAGTGATGTCTCTCTCCCAAAAGATGATAAACAACTATGGTGGGTAAACAAATTACAGCTCGGCAATTGACGGAATTATAAACGCACCGCAATGCCAATCATGCTACTAGATAGTTAGAGGCTCGAAAGTAATGGGCAGTACGCCAAGACAAGTAGACCGTTTATCCGTCAACATCTACTCACTGATCATCCACCTTGAGATATTTATCCAGAACATCTCGTTGGTATTAAGTTGCGAGCCCCAACCAAAGTGTAAACTCAAAGCAACGAACAACGGCATTAACAAACTTTGCGTAAGGTAAACAATCCTTGAACCGTGGTCACAAGCACCGTTGTTTTCTCCCTGATGGCAACAAACATCCCCTAGTATCATGTTTCTGTCACTCAAGCTAGACATCAGGGGGCATGAACCCACAATCATGCATAACGCTCCCTCTTGGAGTTATAATCTACTACTTGGCCAAAGCAATAAAAAGCAATAGAGAACATGGATGAATTACTCAAGAACATAATATAAAAGGAGAACCAAATATATAACTCATAACAATCTGAACATAATCTCATAATCCATCGGATCCCAACAAACTCAGCATAGCAACAACAGGTAAATTACATAGATGCCTTGATCATGTAGGGCAACTCACAAGGGCTAAGAATTGAAGCACAAGATTGGAGATAATACATCACATAGCTACTGGTCATGGACCCATGGTCCAAGGAGGACTACTCACGACACGTCTAGGAAGCGTCCATGGTGGTGGAGAAGCTCTTGGAAGTCAATCCTCCCTCCGGCAGGGTGCCCGGAAGAGGTCTTCTGGCGCTCCCGATCTCGGAAGCGCTACGACGGAGGAACGGTGGAGAAATTCGCAATTCAGGATATATCCTTGGGTTTTTCTCATCGGGGACTAAATATAGGTCAAAGGAGGGCGCCAGGGGGTGGACCAGCCACCCAGGCGACCTGGTGGCGCGGCCAGGAGGGGGCCTATGCCAGGTGGCCGCCTGGTCAAGTCCTGGCTCCCCTCTGGCCCACCTTGGTGCTTCCTAAAGCTTCCGTTACGCTAATTTTTATATATTTTTCTCGGGATTTTTGGGGCTCTGGAAATTGGGGTAAAGTCCCTGCAATTAAAAGACATCAGCAGACGAAAACTGGCACTGAGTGCACTGAGTTAGTAGGTTATTCCAAATATGTGTAAAAAGGTACAAAAGTGTAGCAAAACATATAACAATGTCACCCAAAAGAGCGTGGAAAAAACATAAATTATAGATACGTTTGGGACGTACCAAGTTGTCATTTTTCTTCTACATTCTTTCTTCTCAATGATCTAGTTTCAATTCTCTTGTTCCGGAGTTGTTGTGATGTTGTTCTCTTTTATCCATTATCTAGGTGTGTCAAGATCATGTTCTTTCCTTTCTTTCCATTTAACCAGGGCGTTCTATCTTCTTTCATGTTCTTTCCTTACATATCAATTTAGTTGGTTTGTTGTGAATCTTGTCAAGATCTTTCCATATTATCAAATTTTGTCCTCTTTTTCCTACCGAAGTGCTGCCAAAATTTTGTTTGAATTCTTGCTTGTTTCTCATATCATTCTTCATCTCTTTGAAACCTTTAAGGATCGTTAGCTTCACTCGTTTGTCAAAGAAGAAACTAAGTGTCACCTATTGTTCTTTCTCATCCTCTTCCCCCTTTCATTCTTAGATCTCGGGGCGAGATCTCTTGTTAGTGTAGGAGAGCTGTAACAGTCCGAGACCGACGCTCCAGAAGACCCCCCTTTTATTTCGTTGCCGCGGTGCGATTAGATTGTCTGTCGCATTCATCATCGCATCATTCGCATCATCTACTTTGCATCGGCACTCCGTTGCCGTCAGTTTTCAAAACTTGCATCCATATTAGTTGCCGATTCTCTCCGTTTTTCGTCGTTGACCGTTTTGATCCAACCAAACACGCACGTGCCCGCGACATCATTAAGATATTGTTTTTAAAAGTGTGCATAAAATATTCTCGGACTGGGTTGAAACTTGGCGTGCGGTCTTATTTTAATGTAGGTAGGCCGCCTGCCAATTTTCATCACAATTAGAGTTCGTTTGATACCCGAATGGTCGACCATAGCGGCACCGTCATCGGTTTATCGTCGAACGTTTTTTGGTGTTTAAAAATCTGTGCTGGGCCGCAACTTCCCTCTCATCTTAGCCCAACACCCCTTCTACACATCCACCTAACCTAGGTTCATGACCGGAGCCGTCCGATCGTGATCGAAGGGTTGGGAAACACCCGAGAACCCCCTAACCCTAATCCCTCCCTATTTAAGCACCCCTCCCTACCTATTTTTGAGCAAACACTAACCCAGCCTCAAAATCCACACCACCGCCGCCAGCCAGCCGCCAACGCGTCTCTCCCCCGCCTCCTCCAGCCGACAGGGCCCGCCGAGCCCACGGGAGGTCCGCCCGGGCCCGGACCCCCACCGTGAGCTGCACCTCTTGTGCATAGCAGCCACTCCCGATCTAGTTGAGGGAGAGCAAGCTACGTGCCAGGACCTTGCCGGCCGGCCGTCGGAGGCCAACCCCAGTGACGACGACCACCGGAGAAGGCCGAACCGAGCTGCCTCGCGCCGTCCACAGCTACCGCCGCCCGCAGCTCGCCGCTTCCATGGCGCCTCCCCCCCGCTCGAGATGCCGCGCCACCGTTGCTTCAAGGCCGCCACGAGCTGGAGACAGCCAGATCGAGTCAGGGAAACCCCATCCCCGCCGCTTCCCTCGTCGGAGGACCCGCCGGACTTCGTCTTGTCGCCATGGTCGCGTCCTGCCTCCTGCTTGTCAGAGAGGAGCAGGACGAGCCCGTTCGCTGCATCGCCCCTGCGTGGGCCAGGCCCAACCGATACATCTCCCTTCGGCCCAGAGCGGCCCATCCCGTGATCTCGCCCTTGGCCCATCTCCAGCCTCCAGCCAGGCCGGCCCAAAAGGCCGAGGTGAGCAACCCGAGCCTTTATTCTCCACCCCCGACCTAATTTTAGCTATATTGCGCTTGCCATTGTAGGCCCATCTTTGTAGAATTTGGCCCGTAGGATTTTTGTTAATTTCGGCGAATTTAGTATTTTCAGAAAACATGCATATTTTGAAATGACCGTAACTTTTAATTCGTGGGTCGGATTGCGACAAGTTATATATGTAACTTGGCTAGAATTTTGCATAGATTAATATTTTCCAACTTTCATGCATATTTAAAACTGTTTAGTGTGTTGTTTGCATTGGTTGGCCTGTCGATGTGATAGAAACGGATTAATTCGTAGCTAGTGATCCGTAGCTTCGTTGGAGATGAGCTATATATGTAAACCGACTAGAATGACGTGTAGTTTCATGTGAAGCGCTTTCTTTTGCCGTTTAACAAACATAAAATGTGATTAGGACAAATCTGGACAGATTTCAAAGCTAACGTGTGGGGTCATTTTGGAAATGCTATATGGCATTTGTGACATCATTTAAAATGCCTAGATAGGTAGTTAAATTGTGCTTCACCTCTTACCATGTTTAACAACATTTAATATTGTCGTGTACCTAAACAAGAGGAAACTAAATAATTTGTATGTGGAGTTTCGTCAATATACAACTCGTTGCATATTGAGCTTCACCTAATGTGTAGTGTTTGATTGTTGTGAATTGTCATGTCATGACTTGCATTAGACCGGATACGTATCATACATGTTGTGTTGGGGAACGTCGCATGGGAAACAAAAATTTTCCTACGCGCACGAAGACCTATCATGGTGATGTCCATCTACGAGAGGGGATGAGTGATCTACGTACCCTTGTAGATCGTACAGCAGAAGCGTTAGTGAACGCGGTTGATGTAGTGGAACGTCCTCACGTCCCTCGATCCGCCCCGCGAACAATCCCGCGATCAGTCCCACGATCTAGTACCGAACGGACGGCACCTCCGCGTTCAGCACACGTACAGCTCGACGATGATCTCGGCCTTCTTGATCCAGCAAGAGAGACGGAGAGGTAGAAGAGTTCTCCGGCAGCGTGACAGCGCTCCGGAGGTTGGTGATGACCTTGTCTCAGCAGGGCTCCGCCCGAGCTCCGCAGAAACGCGATCTAGAGGAAAAACCGTGGAGGTATGTGGTCGGGCTGCCGTGGAAAAGTCGTCTCAAATCAGCCCTAAAACCTCCGTATATATAGGTGGGAGGGAGGGGACCTTGCCTTGGGGCTCAAGGAGCCCCAAGGGGGTCGGCCGAGTCCAAGGGGGGAAGGCTCCCCCCCCCCAAACCGAGTTGGACTTGGTTTGGTGGGTGGGAGTCCTTCCCTTCCTTCCCACCTCCCTTTCTTTTCTTTCTCTTTGATTTTTATCTCTATCGCGCATAGGGCCCTTTTGGGCTGTCCCACCAGCCCACTAAGGGCTGGTGCGCCACCCTTATGTCCTATGGGCTTCCCCGGGGTGGGTTGCCCCCCCGGTGAACTTCCGGAACCCATTCGTAATTCCCGGTACATTCCCGGTAACTCCGAAAACCTTCCGGTAATCAAATGAGGTCATCCTATATATCAATCTTCGTTTCCGGACCATTCCGGAAACCCTCGTGACGTCCGTGATCTCATCCCGGACTCCGAACAACATTCGGTAACCAACCATATAACTCAAATACGCATAAAACAACGTCGAACCTTAAGTGTGCAGACCCTGCGGGTTCGAGAACTATGTAGACATGATCTGAGAGACTCCTCGGTCAATATCCAATAGCGGGACCTGGATGCCCATATTGGATCCTACATATTCTACGAAGATCTTATCGTTTGAATCTCAGTGCCAAGGATTCATATAATCCCGTATTTCATTCCCTTTGTCCTTCGGCATGTTACTTGCCCGAGATTCGATCGTCAGTATCCGTATACCTATTTCAAACTCGTTTACCGGCAAGTCTCTTTACTCGTTCCGTAATACAAGATCCCGCAACTTACACTAAGTTACATTGCTTGCAAGGCTTGTGTGTGATGTTGTATTACCGAGTGGGCCCCGAGATACCTCTCCGTCACACGGAGTGACAAATCCCAGTCTTGATCCATACTAACTCAACTAACACCTTCGGAGATACCTGTAGAGCATCTTTATAGTCACCCAGTTACGTTGCGACGTTTGATACACACAAAGCATTCGTCGGGTGTCAGTGAGTTATATGATCTCATGGTCATAGGAATAAATACTTGACACGCAGAAAACAGTAGCAACAAAATGACACGATCAACATGCTACGTCTATTAGTTTGGGTCTAGTCCATCACGTGATTCTCCTAATGACGTGATCCAGTTATCAAGCAACAACACCTTGTTCATAATCAGAAGACACCGACTATCTTTGATCAACTGGCTAGCCAACTAGAGGCTTGCTAGGGACGGTGTTTTGTCTATGTATCCACACATGTAAATGAGTCTTCATTCAATACAATTATAGCATGGATAATAAACGATTATCTTGATACAGGAATTATAATAATAACTATATTTATTATTGCCTCTAGGGCATAATTCCAACAGTCTCCCACTTGCACTAGAGTCAATAATCTAGCCCTCACATCATCATGTGAATTACATTGTAATAAATCTAACACCCATACATTTCTGGTGTTGATCATGCTTTGGCCGTGGAAGAGGTTTAGTCAGCGGGTCTGCTACATTCAGATCCGTGTGCACTTTGCATATATTTACGTCCTCTCCCTCGACATAGTCGCGGATGAGGTTGAAGCGTCGTTTGATGTGTCTGGTCTTCTTGTGAAACCGTGGTTCCTTTGCTAAGGCAATGGCACCCGTGTTATCACAGAACAAGGTTATTGGATTCAGTGCGCTTGGCACCACTCCAAGATCCGTCATGAACTGCTTCATCCAGACACCCTCCTTAGCCGCCTCCGAGGCAGCCATGTACTCCGCTTCACATGTAGAATCTGCTACGACGCTTTTCTTGGAACTGCACCAGCTTACCGCACCCCCATTAAGAATAAATACGTATCCGGTTTGCGACTTAGAGTCGTCCGGATCTGTGTCAAAGCTTGCATCGACGTAACCTTTTACGGCGAGCTCTTCGTCACCTCCATACACGAGAAACATCTCCTTAGTCCTTTTCAGGTACTTCAGGATATTCTTGACCGCTGTCTAGTGATCCACTCCTGGATTACTCTGGAACCTACCTGCCATACTTATGGCTAGGCTAACATCCGGTCTAGTGCACAACATCGCATACATGATAGAACCTATGGCTGAAGCATAGGGGACGGAGCACATATGCTCTCTATCTTCATCAGTTGCTGGGCACTGAGTCTTACTCAATCTCGAACCTTGTAGAACCGGCAAGAACCCTTTCTTGGACTGTTCCATTTTGAACCTCTTCAAAACTTTATCAAGGTATGTGCTTTGTGAAAGTCCTATCAGGCGTTTTGATCTATCCCTATAGATCTTAATGCCTAGAATGTAAGCAGCTTCTCCTAGGTCCTTCATAGAGAAACTTTTATTCAAGTAACCTTTTATGCTCTCCAAAAACTCTACGTTGTTTCCAATCAGTAATATGTCATCCACATATAATATTAGAAATGCCACAGAGCTCCCACTCACTTTCTTGTAAATACAAGATTCTCCAACCACTTGTATAAACCCAAATGCTTTGATCACCTCATCAAAGCGTTTGTTCCAACTCCGAGATGCTTGCACCAGTCCATAAATGGATTGCTGGAGCTTGCACACCTTGTTAGCATTCTTAGGATCGACAAAACCTTCGGGTTGTATCATATACAACTCTTCCTTAAGGAAACCGTTAAGGAACGCCGTTTTGACATCCATTTGCCAGATTTCATAATCAAAAAATGCAGCTATTGCTAACATGATTCTGACGGACTTAAGCATTGCTACGGGTGAGAAAGTCTCATCGTAGTCAACTCCTTGAACTTGTGAAAAACCCTTTGCCACAAGTCGAGCTTTATAAACGGTCACATTGCCGTCAGCGTTCGTCTTCCTCTTAAAGATCCATTTGTTCTGAATGGCCTTGCGGCCCTCAGGTAGTACCTCCAAAGTCCACACTTTGTTCTCATACATGGATCCTATCTCGGATTTCATGGCCTCTAGCCATTTGTTGGAATCTGGGCCCACCATTGCTTCTTCATAATTTGCAGGTTCATTGTTGTCTAACAACATGATTGATAAGACGGGATTACCGTACCACTCTGGAGCAGCACGTGGTCTCGTCGACCTGCGTGGTTCGACAGAAACTTGAACTGGAGTTTCATGATCATCATCATTAACTTCCTCTTCAACCCGCGTCGCAATGACAGAGGTTTCCCCTTGCCCTGCGCCACCATCCAGAGGGATGAGAGGTTCGACAACCTCGTCAAGTTCTATCTTCCTCCCACTCAATTCTCTCGAGAGAAACTCCTTCTCGAGAAAAGCTCCGTTTTTAGCAACAAACACTTTGCCCTCGGATTTGAGATAGAAGGTGTACCCAACTGTCTCTTTTGGGTAACCTATGAAGAAGCACTTTTCCGCTTTGGGCTCCAGCTTTTCAGGCTGAAGCTTTTTGACATAAGCATCACATCCCCAAACTTTAAGAAACGACAACTTTGGCCTTTTGCCATACCACAGTTCATATGGTGTCGTCTCAACGGATTTTGATGGTGCCCTATTTAAAGTGAATGCAGTTGTTTCTAATGCATAACCCCAAAACGATAACGGCAAATCGGTAAGAGACATCATAGATCGCACCATCTCTAATAAAGTACGATTACGACGTTCGGACACACCGTTACGCTGTGGTGTTCCAGGCGGTGTTAACTGTGAAACAATTCCACATTGTCTTAAGTGAGTACCAAACTCGAAACTCAGATATTCACCCCCACGATCAGACCGTAGGAACTTGATCTTCTTGTTACGATGATTTTCCACTTCACTCTAAAATTGCTTGAACTTTTCAAATGTTTCAGACTTGTGCTTCATCAAGTAGACATAACCATATCTACTTAAATCGTCAGTGAAGGTGAGAAAATAACGATATCCGCCGCGTGCCTCCACGCTCATCGGACCACACACATCGGTATGTATGATTTCCAACAAGTCACTTGCACGCTCCATTGTTCCGGAGAACGGAGTCTTAGTCATCTTGCCCATGAGGCATGGTTCGCACGTGTCAAGTGAATCAAAGTCAAGTGACTCCAAAAGTCCATCAGCATGGAGTTTCTTCATGCGCTTTACACCAATATGACCTAAGCGGCAGTGCCACAAAAATATGGCGCTATCATTGTTAACTCTAACTCTTTTGGTCTCAATGTTATGTATATGCGTATCGCTATCAAGATTCAATATGAACAATCCTCTCACATTCGGTGCATGACCATAAAAACTGTTACTCATAGAAATAGAACAACCATTATTCTCTAACTTAAAAGAGTAACCGTCTCGCAATAAACAAGATCCAGATATAATGTTCATGCTCAACGCAGGCACTAAATAACAATGATTTAAGTTCATCAATAATCCTGACGGTAACTGAAGTGACACTGTGCCGACGGCGATTGCATCAACCTTGGAACCATTTCCTTCGCGCATCGTCACTTCATCTTTTGCCAGCCTTCGTCTATTCCGCAGTTCCTGTTTCGAGTTGCAAATATGAGCAACAGAACCGGTATCGAATACCCAGGCACTACTATGAGAGCCGGTTAAGTACACATCAATAACATGTATATCAAATATACCTGATTTTTCTTTGGCCGCCTTCTTATCTGCCAGATACTTGGGGCAATTGCGCTTCCAGTGACCCATACCCTTGCAATAGTAACACTCCGTTTCAGGCTTAGGTCCAGCTTTGGGTTTCTTCGTCGGATTGGCAACAGGCTTGCCGCTCTTCTTCAAATTGCCCTTCTTGCCTTTGCCGTTTCTCTTGAAACTAGTGGTCTTATTCACCATCAACACTTGATGCTCTTTACGGAGTTCAGACTCTGCGACTTTCAGCATCGCAAACAACTCGCCGGGAGACTTGTTCATCCCTTGCATGTTGTAGTTCAACACAAAGCCTTTATAGCTTGGCGGCAGTGATTGAAGGATTCTGTCAGTGATAGCTTCTTGCGGGAGTTCAATCCCCAGCTCAGCTAGACGATTTGAGTACCCAGACATTTTGAGCACATGTTCACTGACAGACGAGTTTTCCTCCATCTTGCAAGCATAGAATTTATCGGAGGTCTCATACCTCTCGATCCGGGCGTTCTTCTGAAAGATAAACTTCAACTCCTGGAACATCTCAAATGCTCCATGACGCTCAAAGCGACGTTGAAGTCCCGGTTCTAAGCCATACAAGACTGCACATTGAACTATTGAGTAGTCCTCCTTACGTGCTAACCAAGCGTTCTTAACATCCTGATCAGCCGTAGCGGGTGGTTCATCTCCTAACGCAGCATTAAGGACATAATCCTTCTTCCCAGCTTGTAAGATTAGCTTAAGATTACGCGCCCAGTCTACAAAGTTGCTTCCATCATCTTTCAACTTAGCTTTCTCTAGGAACGTATTAAAATTCAGGATGACTGTCGCGTGAGCCATGATCTACAACACAAATATATTCAAAGTGGACTTAGACTATGTTCAAGATAATTAGAGTTTAACTTAATCAAATTATTCGCTAAACTGCCACTCAAAAAGTACATCTCTCTAGTCATTTGAGTGGTTCATGATCCACTTACACTAGCTCAAGTCCGATCATCACGTGAGTTGAGTATAGTTTCAGTGGTAAGCATCCCTATGCTAATCATATCATCTATATGATTCATGATCGACCTTTCGGTCTCATGTGTTCCGAGGCCATGTATGCACATGCTAGGCTCGTCAAGCTTAACCCGAGTGTTCCGCATGCGCAACTGTTTTGCACCCGTTGTATGTGAACGTTGAGTCTATCACACCCGATCATCACGTGGTGTCTTGAAACGACGAACTGTAGCAACGGTGCACAGTCGGGGAGAACACAATTTCGTCTTGAAATTTTTAGTGAGAGATCACCTCATAATGCTACCGTCGTTCTAAGCAAAATAAGGTGCATAAAAGGATTAACATCACATGCAATTCATAAGTGACATGATATGGCCATCATCACGTGCTTCTTGATCTTCATCACCAAAGCACCGACACGATCTTCTTGTCACCGGCGCCACGCCATGATCTCCATCAACGTGTTGCCATCGGGGTTGTCGTGCTACTCATGCTATTACTACTAAAGCTACATCCTAGCAAAATAGTAAACGCATCTGCAAGCACAAACGTTAGTATAAAGACAACCCTATGGCTCCTGCCGGTTGCTGTACCATCGACGTGCAAGTCGATATTTTTATTACAACATGATCATCTCATACATCCAATATATCACATCACATCGTTGGCCATATCACATCACAAGGATACCCTGCAAAAACAAGTTAGACGTCCTCTAATTTTGTTGTTGCATGTTTTACGTGGTGACCAAGGGTATCTAGTAGGATCGCATCTTACTTACGCAAACACCACAACAGAGATATATGAGTTGCTATTTAACCTCATCCAAGGACCTCCTCGGTCAAATCAGATTCAACTAAAGTTGGAGAAACCGACACTTGCCAGTCATCTTTGAGCAACGGAGTTACTCGTAACGATGAAACCAGTCTCTCGTAAGCGTACGAGTAATGTCGGTCCAAGCCGCTTCAATCCGACAATAGCGCGGAATCAAGAAAAGACTAAGGAGGGCAGCAAAACGCACATCACCGCCCACAAAAACTTTTGTGTTCTACTCGAGAAGACATCTACGCATGAACCTAGCTCATGATGCCACTATTGGGGAACGTCGCATGGGAAACAAAATTTTTCCTACGCGCACGAAGACCTATCATGGTGATGTCCATCTACGAGAGGGGATGAGTGATCTACGTACCCTTGTAGATCATACAGCAGAAGCGTTAGTGAACGCGGTTCATGTAGTGGAACGTCCTCACGTCCCTCGATCCGCCCCGCGAACAATCCCGCGATCAGTCCCACGATCTAGTACCGAATGGACGGCACCTCCGCGTTCAGCACACGTACAGCTCGACGATGATCTCGGCCTTTTTGATCCATCAAGAGAGACGGAGAGGTAGAATATTTCTCCGGCAGCATGGCGGCGCTCCGGAGGTTGGTGATGACCTTGTCTCAGCAGGGCTCCGCCCGAGCTCCGCAGAAACGCGATCTAGAGGAAAAACCGTGGAGGTATGTGGTCGGGCTGCCGTGGAAAAGTCGTCTCAAATCATCCCTAAAACCTCCGTATATATAGGTGGGAGGGAGGGGACCTTGCCTTGGGGCTCAAGGAGCCCCAAGGGGGTCGGCCGAGTCCAAGGGGGGAAGGCTCCCCCCCAAACCGAGTTGGACTTGGTTTGGTGGGTGGGAGTCCTTCCCTTCCTTCCCACCTCCCTTTTTTTTCTCTTTGATTTTTATCTCTATGGCGCATAGGGCCCTTTTGGGCTGTCCCACCAGCCCACTAAGGGCTGGTGCGCCACCCTTATGGCCTATGGGCTTCCCCGGGGTGGGTTGCCCCCCCGGTGAACTTCCGGAACCCATTCGTCATTCCCGGTACATTCCCGGTAACTCCGAAAACCTTCCGGTAATCAAATGAGGTCATCCTATATATCAATCTTCGTTTCCGGACCATTCTGGAAACCCTCGTGACGTCCGTGATCTCATCCGGGACTCCGAACAACATTCGGTAACCAACCATATAACTCAAATACGCATAAAACAACGTCGAACCTTAAGTGTGCAGACCCTGCGGGTTCGAGAACTATGTAGACATGATCCGAGAGACTCCTCGGTCAATATCCAATAGCAGGACCTGGATGCCCATATTGGATCCAACATATTCTATGAAGATCTTATCATTTGAACCTCAGTGCCAAGGATTCATATAATCCCGTATTTCATTCCCTTTGTCCTTCGGCATGTTACTTGCCCGAGATTCGATCGTCAGTATCCGTATACCTATTTCAATCTCGTTTACCGGCAAGTCTCTCTACTCGTTACGTAATACAAGATCCCGCAACTTACACTAAGTTACATTGCTTGCAAGGCTTGTGTGTGATGTTGTATTACCGAGTGGGCCCCGAGATACCTCTCCGTCACACGGAGTGACAAATCCCAGTCTTGATCCATACTAACTCAACTAACACCTTCGGAGATACCTGTAGAGCATATTTATAGTCACCCAGTTATGTTGCGACGTTTGATACACACAAAGCATTCCTCCGGTGTCAGTGAGTTATATGATCTCATGGTCATAGGAATAAATACTTGACACGCAGAAAACAGTAGCAACAAAATGACACGATCAACATGCTACATCTATTAGTTTGGGTCTAGTCCATCACGTGATTCTCCTAATGACGTGATCCAGTTATCAAGCAACAACACCTTGTTCATAATCAGAAGACACCGACTATCTTTGATCAACTGGCTAGCCAACTAGAGGCTTGCTAGGGACGGTGTTTTGTCTATGTATCCATACATGTAAATGAGTCTTCATTCAATACAATTATAGCATGGATAATAAACGATTATCTTGATACATGAATTATAATAATAACTATATTTATTATTCCCTCTAGGGCATAATTCCAACATGTTGTGCATCATATTGTGCTGTGCCGTGGTGAATATCGTGCGTTGATTCTTGTTTCCGGTTTGCTTCATCTTGATAGAGTTCCACAAGCATGTCGGAATGTGAAGATCCATTCAACTTCTCCGGTTCATTTGCTTCACGAAGTCATTCTTCTTCCAAGCGGGATCACAGGCAAGATGATCATTTCCCTAGATACCATTACTATCATTTCCATTCTAGTTGTTTCATTTCTATCGCTATGTCTTGCTGCCTACCACCTGTTAAATGTCAGCCTCCCAACATTGCCATGATAACCTTCAACCTTTCCACAACCTAGCAAACCACTGTCTAGCTATGTTATCGCTTCCTCAACCATTGTTAGTGTTGCTGGTTGCAGGTGCACTTGCTTCCATGAGCCAACATGGGTTCCTTGTTATATCACCCTATTATTGCTAATTAATTTTAATGCACCTATATGCTTGCTAAAAGGTGGAAGGCTTGGCCTTCTAGCCTGGTGTTTTGTTCCACCTTTGCCGCCTTAGTTTTGGCTACCGGTGTTATGTTCCATAAATGAGCGCTCCTAACATGCTTGGGGTTGTTATGGGGACCCCCTAGATTATAGTTTTGGGATAAATCTCGTCTCGCAAGGCCCAACATTGGTACTATATTTGCCCAACATAATAATTCTGTTAATACTAAAAACATAGGGCGTCATGAACCCGAGGAGTAATTCAACATAATACAGGGAGGGCCAGTGTTGATGGTGCTGGTCCTAAATAGAGTCGTGTGCGGAGCCAACCCGGGGCAACTTGGGTGATTTCTATTATGCCACTGTACACTGCGCTCATCTGATTGTGCCCTGAGAACGAGACACGTGGCTCCTATCGGCATCGTCGACACGTCGGGCGGCCTTGCCGGACTTGTTTTAACTTTCTCGAGCGTCTTGTGCGAGGGATTCCGAGGATGCTTTGAGCTATCTCGAGGTTGAGGTTTTCCAATAGGAACCCGAGGAGGTCACGGGTTTCCCTGATCGAGGTCATTCCGTCGCAGCGTGTGGAAGTTTGTGACAGACTAATTGGAGCACCCGTGCAGGGAAATATTTCCGAAAGTCGTGCCCGCGGTTATGTGGCAACTTGGAAACTTTGTTTAACATCCGGTTCTAGTAACTTCAAGTAAACTTAATTAAAATATGCCAACTGAGTGCGTAATCGTGCCTGTCTCTTTCGTGATCTCTGATACGTCCATCTGCATCATGTTTTCATGTTGATATTTATCGCTTCTTGGGATGTTATTTCACTTCACGGTACAATACTTATGCCTTTTCTCTCTTATTTTGCAAGGTTTACATGAAGAGGGAGAATGCCGGCAGCTGGAATTCTGGCCTGAAAAAGGAGCAAGTTTGAGATGCCTATTCTGCGCAACTCCAAAAGCCGTGAAAATCAACGTGGATTTTTCTTGGCATTTATAAAAAATACTGGGCCAAAGAAGTGTGAGAGGGGCGCCAGCAGGTGGCCACAAGCCTACTAGGTGCGAACACCCCCCTGGCCACGCCTAGGGGGCTTGTGGGCTCCATGCTGGCCCACTGGCCCCCCTTTTGCTACAAGAAGGGTTTCGATCTGGAAAAAATCAAGAGGAGGCTTTTCGGAGGATTCGCCGCCGCCACGAGGCGGAACTTGAGCAGAACCAATCTAGAGCTCCGACAAGACGATCGTGCCGGGGAAACTTCTCTCCCGAAGGGGGAAATCGTCACCATCGTCATCACCAACACTCCTCTCATCGGAGGGGACTCGTCACCATCAACATCTTCATCAGCACCATTTCATATCCAAACCCTAGTTCATCTCTTGTAACCAATCTCTGTCTCGCGACTCCGATTCGTACTTGTAAGGTTGTTAGTAGTGTTAATTACTCTTTGTAGTTGATGCTAGTTGGATTACTTGGTGGAAGAGTTTATGTTCAGATCTTTGATGCTACTGATTACCTCTCTGTTCATGAATATGATTATGCTTTGTGATTAGTTACTTTTGTTCCAGAGGACATGGGATAAGTCATGCTATAAGTAGTCATGTGAATTTGGTATTCGTTTGATATTTTGATGTGTTGTATGTTGTTTTTCCTCTAGTGGTGTTATGTGCATGTCGACTACATAACACTTCACCATTATTTGGGCCTAGAGGAAGGCATTGGGAAGTAGTAAGTAGATGATGGGTTGCTAGAGTGACAGAAGCTTAAACCCTAGTTTATGCGTTGCTTCGTAAGGGGCTGATTTGGATCCATTAGTTTAATGCTATGGTTAGACTTTGTCTTAATTCTTCTTTCATAGTTGCGGATGCTTGCGAGAGGGGTTAATCATAAGTGGGATGCTTTTCCAAGTAAGGGCAGTACCCAAGCGCCGGTCCACCCACATATCAAACTATCAAAGTAACGAACGCGAATCATATGAACATGATGAAAACTAGCATGATAGAAATTCCCGTGTGTCCTCGGGAGCGTTTTTCCTCCTATAAGACTTTGTCCAGGCTTGTTCCTTGATACAAAAGGGATTGAGACACTTTGCTGCACCGTTGTTACTTTTGTTACTTGCTACTTGCTACGAATGATCTCACCACACAACTACTTGTTACCGATAATTTCAGTGCTTGCAGATATTACCTTGGTGAAAACCACTTGTCAGATCCTTCTGCTCCTCGTTGGGTTCGACACTCTTACTTATCGAATGGACTAGATAGATCCCCTATACTTGTGGGTCATCAAGACTCTTTTCTGGCGCCGTTGCCGGGGAGTGAAGCACCTTTGGTAAGTGGAAATTGGTAAGGAAACATTCATATAGTGTGCTGAAATTTATTGTCACTTGTCACTATGGAAACTAATCCTTTGAGGGGCTTGTTCGGGGTATCTTCACCTCGAACGGAAGCACAAAGATTTGCTCCTCAACCTGCTGCACCTACTGCAAATATTTGCTTTGAATTTCCTTCGGGTATGCTCGAGAAACTGCTGGCTAATTCTTTTACAGAAGATGGAACATCACATCCAGACTTGCATCTAATCTATGTAGATGAAGTTTGTGGTTTATTTAAGCTTGCAGGTTTGCCCGAGGATGAGGTCAAGAAGAAGGTCTTTCCCTTATCTTTGAGGGATAAGGCGTTGACATGGTATAGGCTATGTGATGATACTGGATCATGGAACTACAATCGGTTGAAATTGGAATTTCATCAAAAGTTTTATCCTATGCATTTAGTACATCGTGATCGGAATTATATTTATATTTTTTGGCCTCGTGACAGAGATAGCATCGCTCAAGCTTGGAGGAGGCTTAAATCAATGTTATATTCATGCCCCAACCATGAGCTCTCGATAGAAATTATCATTCAGAACTTCTATGCTCGGCTTTCTCATGATGATCGCACCATGCTTGACACTTCTTGTGCCGGTTATTTTATGAAGAGAGATATTGACTTCAGATGGAATTTATTGGAAAGGATTAAATGCAACTCTGAATATTGGGAGCTTGATGAAGGTAAGGAGTGAGGTATGAATTTCAAGTTTGATTGCGTTAAATCCTTTCTTGAAACAAATACTTTTTGTGGCTTTAGCGCTAAGTATGGACTTGACTCTGAGATAGTAGCTTCATTGTGTGAATCATTTGCTGCTCATATTGATCTCCCCAAAGAGAAGTGGTTTAAATATCATCCTCCTTTAGAAGTCAATGTAGTTAAACCCAATCCAGTTGAAGAGAAAGTCATTTCCTATAATGATCCTATTGTTCCCAGTGCTTACATTGAGAAACCACCTTTCCCTGCCAGGATAAAGGATCATTCTAAAGTTTCAAGTATGATACGTAGAGGCTACATTAGAACACCTACAGCCCTTGAGAAAATTAGAGTTGAACCTAGCATTCCTATTATCAAAGATCTCATGTCCGACAATGTTGATGGCCATAATATTCACTTCTGTGAAGATGCTGCTAGAATTGCTAAACCACACGTTAGAGACAAACATAGGCCTGTTGTTGGCACGCCTGTTGTTTCTGTTAAGATAGGAGATCATTTCTATCATGGTTTATGTGAAGTGGGTGCTACTGTTAGTGCAATACCTCAATCCTTATATGATGAAATTAAAGACGAGATTGCACCTGTCGAGATAGAACCCATTGATGTCACTATTCAGCTTGCCAATAGAGATACTATCTGCCCTGTGGGAATTGTTAGAGATGTTGAAGTCTTGTGTGGTAAAAAGAAATATCCTGCTGATTTCCTCGTTCTTACTACCACCCAAGATAGCTTTTGTCCCATCATATTTGGTAGACCTTTTCTCAATACTGTCAATGCTCATATTGACTGTGAGAAGCAAACTGTCACTGTTGGCTTTGAAGGTGTGTCACATGAGTACAATTTCTCCAAGTTTGGTAGACAACCTCATGAAAAGCAGTTGCCTAGTAAGGATGAAACTATTGCCTTAGCTTCTATTGCCGTGCCTCCTACTGATCCTTTAGAACAATATTTGCTTGAGCATGAAAATGATATGCATATGGATGAAAGGGATGAAATAGATAGAGTTGTCTTAGAACAATATCCTATCCTTCAGAATAATTTGCATGTTGAACTGCTTGGGGATCCACGCCCACCAAAGGATGATCCTGTGTTCGAGCTTAAACAGTTGCCAAATACTCTTAAGTATGCTTATCTTGATGAAAAAGAGATATATCCTGTTATAATTAGTGCTAGCCTCTCAGAGCATGAACAAAAGAAGTTACTAAAAACTCTGAGGAAGCACCGTGCTGCTATTGGATATACTCTTGATGATCTTAAGGGCATTAGTCCCACTCTATGCCTGAAAGGACCACGATGACACCTAGAGGGGGGGGGGTGAATAGGCTATTTAAAAACTTCTTCGGATTTGGCTTAAACCTAATGCGGAAATAAACTAAGAGGATACTTTTCAAGCACAAATCCTAAATGCAATTGGCACCGCAACATGCACCAACAACACGATCTACCAAGATGGACACAACACGGTTACTAACAAGCACAAGTAAGTTACAGAAACTTACTTGAGCTATATCACACGACGAGTAGGTGAATGACACAAGATACTAGATCACACTATAGCACACGATATATCAAAAGCAGCAAGTGTGAACGTGTGGATATAGAGGGTATGCTTGAGCGATTAATCTTGTACAAATAAATAGCCAACACAATATAATGAGCACAAACAATATGCAAAGTATGTATGCTCAAGTAACACAAGTAAACCACAAGTAAGGAGTTAGGGTTAGGGATAACCAAGGTCACCGAGACAAAGATGTATCCCGATGTTCACTTCCTTGGAGGGAAGCTAGTCACCGTTAGAGAGGTGGATGTTACCACGAAGGCACACCAACGCCACGAAGGCTCACCCTATTCTCCCTTTGAGATAACACCATGAAGGCGTTTCTCAACCACTAGTGGTAAGCCTTTGAGGTGGCTTCCAAACCCTCACAAACTTCTCCGGGGGTAATCACACGGATTGATTCCTCTCTGAAGAACTCCTACCGCCTAGGAGTCTCCAACCTCCAAGAGTAACAAGATCACGGGGAATGCTCAAAACTTGCTCAAATCACAGATAGCTTGGGTTGAGAGGAGGAGAGGGAGACGATCTATCTTTTGATTCGAACAACTCTTAAAGGGGCTCACAAATGCTCCTGGGATCTAAGATTTGGTGTGACCAAATGTGTGTGAGGTAGAAATGTGTTCTTATGAAGATATGGCTGTGTTGGACCCCCTCTCACGAAGTGGGAGGGGGGGTATATATAGTGGGGAGACTAAAGTAACCGTTGGGGTCACTTAAGTCTAACAGTGGTCGGACGTCTGACAGTTTCCGGACGTCCGACATGCCTCGGACGACCAAAGGAGTGTTCATATCAGTTGGCCACTGTGTAGTCGAACAGGGACCGGACGTCCGAAGAGAGGGTCAGATGTTTGAGAGTTCAGCTCTGTTCAAGGGCACCGGATTTCCGAAAGCGGTCGGACGTCCGGCCCTCGGACGATCGGGGGAGGCCGGAAGTCCGAGGTTTTTGACTCTGGTGCAAGGCTCCGGATATCCGAAAGGAGTCGGACGTCCGGTCCTGGACGTCCGAAGGAAGCCGGATGTCCGAGCTTTTGACTCTGGTATAAGGTTCCGGTTTTACGAAGTGGTCGGGCGTCCGGCCCTCGGACGTCCGAGACTTTGACTCTGGTATAAGGTTCCGGATTTCCGAAGTGGTCGGGCGTCCGGCCCTTGGACGTCCGGAGGGAGCCGGATGTCCGAGGCATTGGTTCTGTTTTGGGATCAAAGCAGAGCAGTGGAGATGTGGCATGAGGAGAGAAGTAGAGATGTAGTTTGAGCAAATTTATCGCAATACCCGGTGATCCCCTCTTAATAGTGCGGGATCCCGAAAGACTCAAGAATCATAAAAAGGGGTACCGATGATCTATACTTGCGTGTATACTTTTATTCGTTGATCATCACTCCGCACCACTAACGTCAAAGGAACTGATACCTTTGAGTTAGCCCTTTCACTTGAGCTTGGTGTTGTTGTTCCTTCTTGACTCAAGATGAAAGCAAGACATGATGAAGTCTTCAAGAAGCTCTCCCATACACAATGTGGAAAGCCTAGCTTGTGTATTCATCTTCATCTGTCCACCATGTGAGCATCCACAAGATTAAAGCATGTAGTACTCAGGAATGCTTATCTTGATCTTGTCCTTGTTAGCACATGAGCTTGTCCTTATCAACACATGATCATTAACAACAACTTAAAAGGGGATTAGTGATTAGTTATCTATATGCGTATTGTCAGCAACACCAAAACACGATTAAGGGCATGACTGCACTTTCAATGCCAGCACAAGATTAAAACTGATCCTGATTCCAAACCAGTTGCTGATCATCAAAGGAGATTAAATCCTAAGATGGAAGAGGTAGTAAGAAAAGAAATACTAAAGCTCCTGGAAGCAGGTATTATCTATCATGTTGCTCATAGTGATTGGGTGAGTCTGGTGCATTGCATCCCTAACAAGGGAGGTATTACCGTTGTCCCTAATGATAAGGATGAATTGATCCCACAGAGAGTTATCACTATCTATAGGATGGTGATTGATTTTAGGAAATTGAATAAAGCCACTAGGAAAGATCATTACCCTTTGGATTTTATCGACCAAATGCTAGAAAGATTGTCTAAACACACACACTTCTGCTTTCTAGACGGTTATTCTGGTTTCTCCCAAATACCTGTTGCACAATCTAATCAAGAGAAAACCATTTTCACCTGCCCTTTCGGTACCTTTGCTTGTAGACGTATGCCTTTTGGCTTATGTAATGCACCTACTACCTTTCAAATATGCATGATGGCTATATTCTCTGACTTTTGTGAAAAGATTGTTGAAGTTTTCATGGATGACTTCTCCGTTTACGGGTCTTCTTTTGATGATTGCCTCAACAACCTTGATCGAGTCTTGCAAAGATGTAAAGACACCAATCTTGTCTTGAATTGGGAGAAGTGCCACTTTATGGTTAATGAAGGCATCGTCTTAGGACATAAAATTTCTAAAAGAGGTATTGAAGTCAATAAGGCTAAGGTTGATGCAATCGAGAAAATGCCATACCCCACAGATATCAAAGGTATAAGAAGTTTCCTTGGTCATGCTGGTTTCTATAGAAGGTTCATTAAAGACTTCTCTAAGATTTCTAGGCCTCTTACCAATCTCTTGCAAAAGGATATTCCTTTTTTTGATGATTGTGAGGAAGCCTTCGAAATACTTAAGAAACTTTGATAACTGCACCTATTGTTCAACCACCTGATTGGAACTTACCTTTTGAAATCATGTGTGATGCTAGTGATTATGCTATTGGTGATGTCCTAGGACAAAGAGTTGATAAGAATTTGAATGTTATTCACTATGCTAGTAAAACTCTAGACAGTGCCCAAAGAAACTATGCTACTACGGAAAAGGAATTTTTAGCAGTCGTGTTTGCATGTGAAAATTTCTGGTCTTGCATAGTTGATTCCAAAGTCACTATTCACACTGATCACATTGCTATTAAGTACCTCATGGAGAAGAAAGACGCTAAACCTAGACTTATCAGATGGGTTCTCTTGCTACAAGAATTTGATTTGCACGTTGTCGACAAGAAGGGTGCTGATAACCCCGTAGGAGACAACTTGTCTAGGTTGGAGAACGTTCTTGATGACCCACAATCTATTGATGATAGCTTTCCTGATGAGCAATTAAATGTCATCAATGCTTCACGTAGTGCACCATGGTATGCTAATTATGCAAACTATATCGTTGCCAAATATATACCACTAGTTTCATATACCAGCAAAAGAAGAAATTCTTATTTGACTTGAGACATTAATTTTGGGATGATCCTCAGCTTTATAAGGAAGGAGTAGATGGTGTTATTAGACATTGTGTACCTGAACATGAACAGGGACAGATCCTACAGAAGTGTCACTCCGAGGCCTACGGAGGACACCATGCGGGAGATAGAACTGCACACAAGGTATTGCAATCAGGTTTGTATTGGCCCACTCCTTTTGAGGATGCCCGTAAGTTTGACTTGTCTTATGACGAATGTCAAAGAATAGGTAATATCGGTAAACATCAGAAATGCCTATGTACTATTCACTTGTCATTGAACCATTTGATATCTGGGGCTTTGATTATATGGGACCTTTTCCAAAATCCAATGGGTATACTCATATCCTAGTTGCTGTTGATTATGTCACTAAGTGGGTAGAATCTATCCCCACTAGTAGTGCTGATCACAACACCTCTATCAGGATGCTTAAAGAAGTTATTTTCCGTAGATTTGGAGTCCCTAGATATCAAATGACCGACGGTGGTTCACATTTCATTCATGGTGCTTTCCGTAAAACGCTTGCTAAGTACGATGTCAACCATAGAATTGCGTCTGCCTATCATCCTCAGTCGAGTGGTCAAGTAGAGCTAAGCAATAGAGAGATTAAACTGATTCTGCAAAAGACTGTCAACGGGTCTAGAAAGAATTGGTCTAAGAAGCTCGATGATGCACTGTGGGCTTATAGAACTGCCTATAAGAATCCCATGGGCATGTCTCCGTACAAAATGGTGTACGGTAAAGCATGTCATTTACCTCTTGAGCTAGAGCATAAAGCTTATTGGGCAATCAAAGAGCTCAACTTTGATTTCAAACTTGCTAGTGAGAAGAGGTTATTTGATATTAGCTCGCTTGATGAATGGAGAACTCAGGCATATGAGAATGCCAAGTTGTTCAAGGAAAATGTTAAGAGGTGGCATGATAAAAGGATACAAAAGCGCGAGTTCAATGTAGGTGATTATGTCTTGCTATATAATTCTCGTTTAAGATTCTTTGCAGGCAAGCTTCTCTCTAAATGGGAAGGTACCTATATTGTTGAGGAAGTATATCGTTCTGGTGCTATCAAGATCAACAACACGGAAGGTAATTGTCCGAGAGTTGTCAATGGGCACAGAATCAAGCATTATATCTCAGGTACTCCCATAAATGTTGAAAGCAATATTAGCAATACCATAACTCCGGAGGAATACCTAAGGGATATTTATCAGCCTGTTTCAGACTCTGAAAACGAAGAGGTATGTGATTCGGTAAGAAAACAAACTCCAAAACTTTTCGAGTAGGAATTTTTCTCTGTTTTGGAATATTTGAAAAATAGAAAAATTGGAAGTAGTCCGGAAAGCGCGCGAGGAGGCGGCAAGCCTGCCAGGCGCGGGCCCACCCCTGGCCGTGCCTGGGGGGCTTGTGGCCACCTCGTGTGCCTCCCGGATTCCGTTTTCGTGCGGAGTACTCCTTCTGGTCTGGAAAAAAATCATTATATATTCTCCCGAAAGGTCTAACCCTCATATCACGCAATTTTCCTCTGTTTTCGTTTCGAGCCTGTTTTCTGCCGCAGATTTAGAGCAAGATGTCGTCTCAGGAATCTGTGGGGGAGAACAATCTCCCTCAAGTCTATGGAGAAGTAAATGCTGATCCGAAAAGAATGGAGGTCATGGAGGCCAGGGAAAGGCTACCTAAAGAAACCAAGGGCAAAACTAAGGAGAAGAATCAGGCGTGGGACGAAGTACAATCTGTGTTCAACAAGGAAGAAGTTGAAGAAGTGGATTTCCTCCAACCCTACCTCCACCTACTGTCTTCATCCTTGATTGAATTCTTGAGGTTTTTTTAAACAACTCGTGCTTGCAATACTTATCTCACTCGTGAAGTTGTTTTGGTGGAGAAACATATCATAGATCTCCAAGTTATAAATCAAGGATTGATGGCCCTCTTGGAATCAAAGGTTGCAACAACTTCACCACCATCACCTCCAAAGGAAGACAACTAAGCATGGGTATGGGAAATCCCCTTGGCTTGTGCCAAGCTTGGGGGAGTTGCCCTGGTATCATATCACCATCACATCTTTTGCCTTTACCTTTGTTTTGGTTTGTTCCTTTTCAATTTTCTCTATCTCTAGTAGAATAAAAGTCTTAGTGTTTTAGGCTTGAGTTTTGCTTTGTGTCACCCCCGATGTATTCGAGCTCATGAGCCATATAATAAAGAGTATCTTAGTTGAGGGCTTTGCCTCTTGACATGATCAAAAGACTGAGAAAAGAAAAAAAGCATGAAAGATCATGTAATGATCTTATGGGAAGTGATGGATTCACATATAAAAAGAATGATGATTGAAACTTGTTGAGGGCAGACAAACGTAGACCTTGGTCATTGTTGCAATTAATAGGAAGTGATAAAGAAGGAGAGGTTCACATATAAATATATCATATTTGACACCATCCATGATTGTGAATACTCACTAAACTATTGTTGGAAATATGACCTAGAGGCAATAATAAAATGGTTATTATCATATTTCCTTGTTCATGATAGTCGTCTATTGTTCATGCTATAATTGTATTAACAGGAAACAATAATACATGTGTGAATAAATAGATCACAATGTACCCTAGCAAGCCTCTAGTTGGCTAGCTCGTTAGTCAATAGATGATCATGGTTTCCTGGTCATCGGCATTAGATGTCATTGATAACGGGATCACATCATTGGGAGAATGATGTGATGGACAAGACCCAATCCTAAGCATAGCACTAGATCGTATTGTTCGTATGCTAAAGCTTTTCTAATGTCAAGTGTCTTTTCCTTCGACCGTGAGATTGTGCAACTCCCGGATACCGTAGGATTGCTTTGGGTGTATCAAACGTCACAACATAACTGGGTGACTATAAAGATGCACTATGGGTACCTCCAAAAGTGTTTGTTGGGTTGGTACAAATCGAGATCGGGATTTGTCACTCTGCGTGACGGAGAGGTATCTCTGGGCCCACTCGGTAGAACATCATCGTGAGCTCAATGTGACTAAGGAGTTAGTCACACGATGACGTGCTACGGAACGAGTAAAGAGACTTACCAGTAACGAGATTGAACAAGGTATAGATATACCGACGATCGAATCTCAGGCAAGTTCTATACCGACAGACAAAGGGAATTGTATATGGGATTGATTGAATCCTTGACATCGTGGTTCATCCGATGAGATCATCGTGGAGCAAGTCGGAGCCACCATGGGTATCCAGACCCCGCTGATGGTTATTGGCCGGAGAGGTGTCTCGGTCATGTCTTCCGGTCTCCCAAACCCGTAGGATCTACACACTTAAGGTTCGATGACGCTAGGGGTATAGGGAATTGTTATACGAGGTTATCGAAAGTTCTTCGGAGTCTCGGATGAGATCCCGGACGTCACGAGGAGCTCCGAAATGGTCCGAAGGTAAAGATTGATATATAGGACGGATGGTTTTGGGCACCGGAAGTGTTTCGGGCGTCGCCGGTAACGTACCGGGACCACCGGAAGTGGCCCCGCGGGTCCACCGGAAGGGGGCCACTGTTGGAATTATGCCCTAGAGGCAATAATAAATGTATAGTTATTATTATAATTCCTGTATCAAGATAATAGTTTATTATCCATGCTATAATTGTATTGAATGAAGACTCATTTACATGTGTGGATACATAGACAAAACACCGTCCCTAGCATGCCTCTAGTTGGCTAGCCAGTTGATCGATGATAGTCAGTGTCTTCTGATTATGAACAAGGTGTTGTTGCTTGATAACTGGATCACGTCATTGGGAGAATCACGTGATGGACTAGACCCAAACTAATAGACGAAGCATGTTGATCGTGTGATTTTGTTGCTACTGTTTTCTGCGTGTCAAGTATTTATTCCTATGACCATGAGATCATATAACTCACTGACACCGGCGGAATGCTTTGTGTGTATCAAACGTCGCAACGTAACTGGGTGACTATAAAGATGCTCTACAGGTATCTCCGAAGGTGTTAGTTGAGTTAGTATGGATCAAGACTGGGATTTGTCACTCCGTATGACGGAGAGGTATCTCGGGGCCCACTCGGTAATACAACATCACACACAAGCCTTGCAAGCAATGTAACTTAGTGTAAGTTGTGGGATCTTGTATTACGGAACGAGTAAAGAGACTTGCCGGTAAACGAGATTGAAATAGGTATGCGGATACTGACGATCGAATCTCGGGCAAGTAACATACCGAAGGACAAAGGGAATGACATACGGGATTATACGAATCCTTGGCACTGAGGTTCAAACGATAAGATCTTCGTAGAATATGTAGGATCCAATATGGGCATCCAGGTCCCGCTATTGGATATTGACAGAGGAGTCTCTCGGGTCATGTCTACATAGTTCTCGAACCCGCAGGGTCTGCACACTTAAGGTTCGACGTTGTTTTATGCGTATTTGAGTTATATGCTTGGTTACCGAATGTTTTTCGGAGTCCCGGATGAGATCACAGACGTCACGAGGGTTTCCGGAATGGTCCGGAAACGAAGATTGATATATAGGATGACCTCATTTGATTACCGGAAGGTTTTCGGAGTTACCGGGAATGTACCGGGAATGACGAATGGGTTCCGGGAGTTCACCGAGGGGGGGGGGCAACCCACCCCGAGGAAGCCCATAGGCTTTGGGGAGACACACCAGCCCTTAGTGGGCTGGTGGGACAGCCCCAAGGGGGCCTATGCGCCAAGAATAAGAAATCAAAGGAAAAGAAAAAAAAAGAGGGAGGAAGTGGGAAGGGAGGGGGACTCCTCCCACCAAACCAAGTCCAACTCGGTTTGGGGGGGGGGAGTCCTCCCCCCTTTGGCTCGGCCGACTCCTTGGGGGTCCTTGGACCCCAAGGCAAGGCCCCCCTCCCTCCTCCTATATATATGGAGCAATTAGGGCTGATTTGAGATGACTTTCTCACGGCTGCCCGACCACATACCTCCATAGTTTTTCCTCTAGATCGCGTTTCTGCGGAGCTCGGGCGGAGCCCTGCTGAGACAAGATCATCACAAACCTCCGGAGCGCTATCACGCTGCCGGAGAACTCTTCTACCTCTTCGTCTCTCTTGCTGGATCAAGAAGGCCGAGATCATCGTCGAGCTGTACGTGTGCTGAACGCGGAGGTGCCGTCCGTTCGGTACTAGATCGTGGGACTGATCGCGGGATTGTTCGCGGGGCGGATGGAGGGACGTGAGGACGTTCCACTACATCAACCGCGTTCTCTAACGCTTCTGCTGTACGATCTACAAGGGTACGTAGATCACTCATCCCCTTTTGTACATGGACATCACCATGATAGGTCTTCGTGCGCGTAGGAAATTTTTTGTTTCCCATGCGACGTTCCCCAACAGTGGCATCATGAGCTAGGTTCATGCGTAGATGTCTTCTCGAGTAGAACACAAAAGTTTTTGTGGGCGGTGATGTGCGTTTTGCTGCCCTCCTTAGTCTTTTCTTGATTCCGCGGTATTGTTGGATTGAAGCGGCTTGGACCGACATTACTCGTACGCTTACGAGAGACTGGTTTCATCGTTACGAGTAACCCCCTTTGCTCAAAGATGACTGGCAAGTGACGGTTTCTCCAACTTTAGTTGAATCGGATTTGACAGAGGAGGTCCTTGGATGAGGTTAAATAGCAACTCATATATCTCCGTTGTGGTGTTTGCGTAAGTAAGATGCGATCCTACTAGATACCCTTGGTCACCACGTAAAACATGCAACAACAAAATTAGAGGACGTCTAACTTGTTTTTGCAGGGTATGATTGTGATGTGATATGGCCAATGATGTGATGTGATATATTGGATGTATGAGATGATCATGTTGTAATAGAAATATCGACTTGCACGTCGATGGTACGGCAACCGGCAGGAGCCATAGGGTTGTCTTTATACTAACGTTTGTGCTTGCAGATGCGTTTACTATTTTGCTAGGATGTAGCTTTAGTAGTAATAGCATAAGTAGCACGACAACCCCGATGGAAACACGTTGATGGATGATCATGGTGTGGCGCCGGTGACAAGAAGCTCGTGTCGGTGCTTTGGTGATGGAGATCAAGAAGCACGTGATGATGGCCATATCATGTCACTTATGAATTGCATGTGATGTTAATCCTTTTATGCACCTTATTTTGCTTAGAACGACGGTAGCATTATGAGGTGATCTCTCACTAAAATTTCAAGACGAAATTGTGTTCTCCCCGACTGTGCACCCTTGCTACAGTTCGTCGTTTCGAGACACCACGTGATGATCGGGTGTGATAGACTCAACGTTCACATACAACGGGTGCAAAACAGTTGCGCACGCGGAACACTCGGGTTAAGCTTGACGAGCCTAGCATGTGCAGACATGGCCTCGGAACACATGAGACCGAAAGGTCGATCATGAATCATATAGTTGATATGATTAGCATAGGGATGCTTACCACTGAAACTATACTCGACTCACGTGATGATCGGACTTGGGATAGTGTAAGTGGATCATGAACCACTCAAATGACTAGAGAGATGTACTTTTTGAGTGGGAGTTTAGCATACAATTTGATTAAGTTGAACTCTAATTATCTTGAACATAGTCTAAGTGCACTTTGAATATATTTGTGTTGTAGATCATGGCTCACGCAAGTGTCATCCTGAATTTTAATACGTTCCTAGAGAAAGCTAAGTTGAAAGATGATGGAAGCAACTTTGTAGACTGGGCTCGTAATCTTAAGCTAATCTTACAAGCTGGGAAGAAGGATTATGTCCTTAATTCTGCGCTAGGAGATGAACCACCCGCTACGGCTGATCAGGATGTTAAGAACGCTTGGCTAGCGCATAAGGAGGACTACTCAATAGTTCAATGTGCAGTCTTGTATGGCTTAGAACCGGGACTTCAACGTCGCTTTGAGCGTCATGGAGCATTTGAGATGTTCCAGGAGTTGAAGTTTATCTTTCAGAACAACGCCCGGATCGAGAGGTATGAGACCTCCGATAAATTCTATGCTTGCAAGATGGAGGAAAACTCGTCTGTCAGTGAACATGTGCTCAAAATGTCTGGGTACTCAAACCGTCTAGCTGAACTGGGGATTGAACTCCCGCAAGAAGCTATCACTGACAGAATCCTTCAATCACTGCCGCCAAGCTATAAAGGCTTTGTGTTGAACTACAACATGCAAGGGATGAACAAGTCTCCCGGCGAGTTGTTTGCGATGCTGAAAGTCGCAGAGTCTGAACTCCGTAAAGAGCATCAAGTGTTGATGGTGAGCAAGACCACTAGTTTCAAGAGAAACGGCAAAGGAAAGAAGGGCAATTCGAAGAAGAGCGGCAAGCCTATTGCCAATCCGCCGAAGAAACCCAAGGCTGGACCTAAGCCTGAAACAGAGTGCTTCTATTGCAAGGGTATGGGTCATTGGAAGCGCAATTGCCCCAAGTATCTGGCAGATAAGAAGGCGGGCAAAGAAAAATCAGGTATATTTGATATACATGTTATTGATGTGTACTTAACCGGCTCTCGTAGTAGTGCCTGGGTATTCGATACCGGTTCTGTTGCTCACATTTGCAACTCGAAACAGGAACTGCGGAATAGACGAAGGCTGGCGAAAGACGAAGTGACGATGCGCGTAGGAAATGGTTCCAAGGTTGATGCAATCGCCGTCGGCACAGTGTCACTTCAGCTACCATCGGGATTAGTGATGAACTTAAATCATTGTTATTTAGTGCCTGCGTTGAGCATGAACATTATATCTGGATCTTGTTTATTGCGAGACGGTTACTCTTTTAAGTCTGAGAATAATGGTTGTTCTATTTCTATGAGTAACATCTTTTATGGTCATGCACCGAATGTGAGAGGATTGTTCATATTGAATCTTGATAGCGATACGCATATACATAACATTGAGACCAAAAGAGTTAGAGTAAACAATGATAGCGCCATATTTTTGTGGCACTGCCGCTTGGGTCATATTGGTGTAAAGCACATGAAGAAACTCCATGCTGATGGACTTTTGGAGTCACTTGACTTTGATTCACTTGACAAGTGCGAACCATGCCTCATGGGCAAGATGACTAAGACTCCGTTCTCCGGAACAATGGAGCGTGCAAGTGACTTGTTGGAAATCATACATACCGATGTGTGTGGTCCAATGAGCGTGGAGGCACGCGGCGGATATCGTTATTTCCTCACCTTCACTGACGATTTAAGTAGATATGGTTATGTCTACTTGATGAAACACAAGTCTGAAACATTTGAAAAGTTCAAGCAATTTCAGAGTGAAGTGGAAAATCATCATAACAAGAAGATCAAGTTCCTACGGTCTGATCGTGGGGGTGAATATCTGAGTTTCGAGTTTGGTGCTCACTTGAGACAATGTGGAATTGTTTCACAGTTAACACCGCCTAGAACACCACAGCATAATGGTGTGTCCGAACGTCGTAATCGTACTTTATTAGAGATGGTGCGATCTATGATGTCTCTTACTGATTTGCCGTTATCATTTTGGGGTTATGCATTAGAAACAGCTGCATTCACTTTAAATAGGGCACCATCAAAATCCGTTGAGACGACAGCATACGAACTGTGGTATGGCAAAAGACCAAAGTTGTCGTTTCTTAAAGTTTGGGGATGTGATGCTTATGTCAAAAAGCTTCAGCCTGAAAAGCTGGAACCCAAAGCGGAAAAATGCGTCTTCATAGGTTACCCAAAAGAGACAGTTGGGTACACCTTCTATCTCAAATCCGAGGGCAAAGTGTTTGTTGCTAAGAACGGAACTTTTCTCGAGAAGGAGTTTCTCTCGAGAGAATTGAGTGGGAGGAAGATAGAACTTGACGAGGTTGTCGAACCTCTCATCCCTCTGGATGGTGGCGCAGGGAAAGGGGAAACCTCTGTCGTTGCGACGCCGGTTGAGGAGGAAGTTAATGATGATGATCATGAAACTCCAGTTCAAGTTTCTGTTGAACCACGCAGGTCGACGAGATCACGCGCTGCTCCAGAGTGGTACGGTAATCCCGTCTTATCAATCATGTTGTTGGACAACAATGAACCTGCAAATTATGAAGAAGCAATGGTGGGCCCAGATTCCAACAAATGGCTAGAAGCCATGAAATCCGAGATAGGATCCATGTATGAGAACAAAGTGTGGACTTTGGAGATACTGCCTGAGGGCCGCAAGGCTATTCAGAACAAATGGATCTTTAAGAAGAAGACGGACGCTGACGGTAATGTGACCGTTTATAAAGCTCGACTTGTGGCAAAGAGTTTTTCACAAGTTCCAGGTGTTGACTACGATGAGACCTTCTCACCCGTAGCGATGCTTAAGTCCGTCAGAATCATGTTAGCAATAGCTGCATTTTTCGATTATGAAATCTGGCAGATGGATGTCAAAACGGCGTTCCTTAACGGTTTCCTTAAGGAAGAGTTGTATATGATGCAACCCGAAGGTTTTGTCGATCCTAAAAATGCTGACAAGGTGTGCAAGCTCCAGCGATCCATTTATGGACTGGTGCAAGCATCTCGGAGTTGGAACAAACGCTTTGATGAGGTGATCAAAGCATTTGGGTTTATACAAGTGGTTGGAGAATCTTGTATTTACAAGAAAGTGAGTGGGAGCTCTGTGGCGTTTCTAATATTATATGTGGATGACATATTACTGATTGGAAACAACGTAGAGCTTTTGGAGAGCATAAAAGGTTACTTGAATAAAATTTTCTCTATGAACGACCTAGGAGAAGCTGCTTACATTCTAGGCATTAAGATCTATAGGGATAGATCAAAACGCCTGATAGGACTTTCACAAAGCACATACCTTGATAAAGTTTTGAAGAGGTTCAAAATGGAACAGTCCAAGAAAGGGTTCTTGCCGGTTCTACAAGGTTCGAGATTGAGTAAGACTCAGTGCCCAGCAACTGATGAAGATAGAGAGCATATGCGCTCCGTCCCCTATGCTTCAGCCATAGGTTCTATCATGTATGCGATGCTGTGCACTAGACCGGATGTTAGCCTGGCCATAAGTATGGCAGGTAGGTTCCAGAGTAATCCAGCAGTGGATCACTAGACAGCGGTCAAGAATATCCTGAAGTACCTGAAAAGGACTAAGGAGATGTTTCTCGTGTATGGAGGTGACGAAGAGCTCGCCGTAAAAGGTTACGTCGATGCAAGCTTTGACACAGATCCGGACGACTCTAAGTCGCAAACCGGATACGTATTTATTCTTAATGGGGGTGCGGTAAGCTGGTGCAGTTCCAAGCAAAGCGTCGTAGCAGATTCTACATGTGAAGCAGAGTACATGGCTGCCTCGGAGGCGGCTAAGGAGGGTGTCTGGATGAAGCAGTTCATGACGGATCTTGGAGTGGTGCCAAGTGCACTGGATCCAATAACCTTATTCTGTGACAACACTGGTGCCATTGCCTTAGCAAAGGAACCAAGGTTTCACAAGAAGACCAGACACATCAAACGACGCTTCAACCTCATCCGCGACTACGTCGAGGAGGAGGACGTAAATATATGCAAAGTGCACACGGATCTGAATGTAGCAGACCCGCTGACTAAACCTCTTCCACGGCCAAAACATGATCGACACCAGAACTGTATGGGTGTTAGATTTATTACAATGTAATTCACATGGTGATGTGAGGGCTAGATTATTGACTCTAGTGCAAGTGGGAGACTGTTGGAATTATGCCCTAGAGGCAATAATAAATGTATAGTTATTATTATAATTCCTGTATCAAGATAATAGTTTATTATCCATGCTATAATTGTATTGAATGAAGAATCATTTACATGTGTGGATACATAGACAAAACACCGTCCCTAGCATGCCTCTAGTTGGCTAGCCAGTTGATCGATGATAGTCAGTGTCTTCTGATTATGAACAAGGTGTTGTTGCTTGATAACTGGATCACGTCATTGGGAGAATCACGTGATGGACTAGAGCCAAACTAATAGACGTAGCATGTTGATCGTGTCATTTTGTTGCTACTGTTTTCTGCGTGTCAAGTATTTATTCCTATGACCATGAGATCATATAACTCACTGACACCGGAGGAATGCTTTGTGTGTATCAAACGTCGCAACGTAACTGGGTGACTATAAAGATGCTCTACAGGTATCTCCGAAGGTGTTAGTTGAGTTAGTATGGATCAAGACTGGGATTTGTCACTCCGTATGACGGAGAGGTATCTCGGGGCCCACTCGGTAATACAACATCACACACAAGCCTTGCAAGCAATGTAACTTAGTGTAAGTTGCGGGATCTTGTATTACGGAACGAGTAAAGAGACTTGCCGGTAAACGAGATTGAAATAGGTATGCGGATACTGACGATCGAATCTCGGGCAAGTAACATACCGAAGGACAAAGGGAATGACATACGGGATTATACGAATCCTTGGCACTGAGGTTCAAACGATAAGATCTTCGTAGAATATGAAGGATCCAATATGGGCATCCAGGTCCCGCTATTGGATATTGACCGAGGAGTCTCTCGGGTCATGTCTACATAGTTCTCGAACCCGCAGGGTCTGCACACTTAAGGTTCGACGTTGTTTTATGCGTATTTGAGTTATATGGTTGGTTACCGAATGTTGTTCGGAGTCCCGGATGAGATCACGGACGTCACGAGGGTTTCCGGAATGGTCCGTAAACGAAGATTGATATATAGGATGACCTCATTTGATTACCGGAAGGTTTTCGGAGTTACCGGGAATGTACCGGGAATGACGAATGGGTTCCGGGAGTTCACCGGGGGGGGGGGGGGGCAACCCACCCCGGGGAAGCCCATAGGCTTTGGGGAGACACACCAGCCCTTAGTGGGCTGGTGGGACAGCCCCAAGAGGGCCTATGCGCCAAGAATAAGAAATCAAAGGAAAAGAAAAAAAAAGAGGGAGGAAGTGGGAAGGGAGGGGGACTCCTCCCACCAAACCAAGTCCAACTCGGTTTGGGGGGGGGGAGTCCTCCCCCCTTTGGCTCGGCCGACTCCTTGGGGGTCCTTGGACCCCAAGGCAAGGCCCCCCCTCCCTCCTCCTATATATATGGAGCAATTAGGGCTGATTTGAGACGACTTTCTCACGGCTGCCCGACCACATACCTCCATAGTTTTTCCTCTAGATCGCGTTTCTGCGGAGCTCGGGCGGAGCCCTGCTGAGACAAGATCATCACCAACCTCCGGAGCGCCGTCATGCTTCCGGAGAACTCTTCTACCTCTCCGTCTCTCTTGCTGGATCAAGAAGGCCGAGATCATCGTCGAGCTGTACGTGTGTTGAACGCGGAGGTGCCGTCCGTTCGGTACTAGATCGTGGGACTGATCGCGGGATTGTTCGCGGAGCGGATAGAGGGACGTGAGGACGTTCCACTACATCAACCACGTTCTCTAACGCTTCTGCTGTATGATCTACAAGGGTACGTAGATCACTCATCCCCTCTCGTAGATGGACATCACCATGATAGGTCTTCGTGCGCGTAGGAATTTTTTTGTTTCCCATGCGACGTTCCCCAACAGCCACCACCCCGGGAGTCTAGATAGGCCAAGTGCGGGAGGGAACCAGCCCCTAGGTGGGCTGGTGCGCCCCCCACACTCAGCCCATGGCGCAACAAGAGGGCAGAGGGGGGAACCCTAGCGCAGGTGGGCCTAAGGCCCACCAGAAGGGTGAGCCACCCCTCCTCCCCTCGTGGCCGCCGCACCTCCCCCCTCATCTAGGGCTGCCGCCCCTCCCAGGAGAGGGAAACCCTCAAGGGGGCGCAGCCCCTCCCTTCACCCATATATAGTGGGCATTTTGGGCTGTTGGAGACACCAATCTTCCTCTCCCTCGGCGTAGCCCTGCTCTTCCTTCTCCTCCTCTCTGCCGGTGCTTGGCGAAGCCCTGCCGGGAGACCTCGTCTCTCCATCAACACCACGCCGTCGTGCTTCCGGAGATCTTCCCCAACCTCTCCCTCCTCCTTGCTGGATCAAGGTGCAGGAGACGTCACCGGGCTGCACGTGTGTTGAAAGCGGAGGTGCCGTGGTTCGGCACAAGATCAGAATCACACCACGATCTGAATCGCCGCGAGTATGACTCCATCAACCGCGTTCTAGCAACGCTTCCGCTTAGCAATCTTCAAAGGTATGAAGATGCACTCACTCCTCTCTCGTTGCTGGTCTCTCCATAGGAAGATCTGAATTTGGCGTAGGAAAATTTTGAATTTATGATACGTTACTCAACAGTGGCATCCGAGCCAGGTTTTCTATGTGTAGATTCTATGCACGAGTAGAACACAAAAGGTTGTGGGCGATGATTTGTCAATTGCTTGCCGCTACTAGTATTATTCTTTCTCGGCGGTATTGTGGGATGAAGCGGCTCGGACTGACATTACACGTACGCTTACGTGAGACTAGTTCCACCAACAGACATGCACACCGTGCTTAAAGGTGGCTAGCGGGTGTCTGTCTCTCCTACTCTAGTTGGATTGGATTTGATGAGAAGGGTCCTTATGAAGGGTAAATAGCTTTTGCATATCATCGTTGTGGCTGTCACGTAGGTAAGAAAGTGTTCTTGCTAGAAACCCAAATCAGTCACGTAAAACTTGCAACAATAATTAGAGGACGTCTAACTTGTTGTTGCAGGGTTTGACATGTGATGTGATATGGCCAAAGTTGTGATGTTGCATGTATGATGTATGAGATTATCATGTTATTGTAATAGGTTTCACGACTTGCATGTCGATGAGTATGACAACCGACAGGAGCCATAGGAGTTGTCTTAATTTATTGTATGAGATGCAATGCCATGTGCTTACTACTTTTACTTCATTGCTAACGGTTAGCTATAGTAGTAGTGATAGTAGTAGTTGGTGTGACGACTTCATGTAGACACGATGATGGAGATCATGATGATGGAGATCATGGTGTCACGCCGGTGACAATGATGATCATGCGATGCCTGAAGATGGAGATCGAAAGAGCAAATATGATAATGGCCATATCATGTCACTATATGATTGCATTGTGATGTTTATCATGTTTTTCATCTTATTGCTTAGAACGACGGTAGCATAATAAGATGATCCCTCTTAAAATTTCGAGAACGTATTCCCCTAAGTGTGCACCGTTGCAAAGGATCGTTGTGTCGAAGCACCACGTGATGATCGGGTGTGATAGATTCTAACATTCGCATACAACGGGTGTAAGCCAAATTTACACACGCGAAACACCTAGGTTGACTCGACGAGCTTAGCATGTACAAACATGACCTCGAATACAAGAGACCGAAAGGTCGAACATGAGTCATATGGTTGAATACGATCAGCATGAAGTTGCTCTCCATGGTGACTAGTCCGTCTCACGTGATGATCGGACACGGGTTAGTCAACATGGATCATGTATCACTTAGATGACTAGAGGGATGTCGATTTAAGTGGGAGTTCATACTTAATTTGATTAAATGAAATTAATTGTCATGAACTTAGTCTAAAAGCTGTCTTTATAAATATTGTAGATGGCCAACGTCAACCTCAATTTCAACGCATTCCTAGAGAAAAACAAGCTGAAAGATGATGGTAGCAACTATGCGGACTGGGTTCGCAACTTGAAGCTCATCCTTGAAGCAGCTAAAAAGGCTTATGTCCTTGATGCGCCGCTAGGTGACCCTCCCGCTCCCATAGCAGCCCAGGACATTCTGAACGTCTGGCAAACACGGAGTGATGACTACTCTCTGGTTAGGTGTGGCATGTTATACAGTTTGGAAACGGGGCTCCAAAGGCATTTTGAGCAACACGGTGCATATGAGATGTTCCAAGAGCTGAAACTAGTTTTTCAAGCTCATGCCCGTGTCGAGAGATATGAAGTCTCCGACAAGTTCTTTAGCTGTAAGATGGAGGAGAACAGTTCTGTCAGTGAGCACATACTCAAAATGTCTGGGTTACACGGTCGTCTGACTTCACTTGGAGTCGAACTTCCGGATGATACTATAATTGACAGAATCCTCCAGTCTCTCCCACCAAGCTACAAAGGTTTTGTGCTGAACTACAACATGCAAGGATGGAGAAGACCATTCCCGAGTTGAACTCGATGCTCAAGTCTGCAGAAGTAGAAATGAAGAAAGAGCATCAAGTGTTGATGGTCAACAAGACCACTAGTTTCAAGAAGGGCAAGGGTAAAAAGAACTTCAAGAAAGACGGCAAAGCTGTTGCCGTGCCCGGTAAGCCAGATGCCGGGAAGAAGAAAAAGAATGGACCTAAGCCTAAGACCGAGTGCTTCTATTGCAAGGGAAAAGGTCACTAGAAGCGGAACTGCCCCAAATACTTAGCGGACAAGAAGGCCGGCAACGTTAAAGGTATATGTGATATACATGTTATTGATGTGTACCTTACCAGCGCTCATAGTAGCTCCTGGGTATTTGATACCAGTGCTGTTGCTCACATTTGCAACTCAAAGCAGGAACTGCGGAATAAGCGGAGACTGGCCAAGGACGAGGTGACGATGCGCGTCGGGAATGGCTCCAAGGTCGATGTGATTGCCGTCGGCACGCTACCTCTACATCTACCGTTGGGATTAGTTTTAAAACTTAATAATCGTTATTTAGTACCAGCTTTGAGCATGAATATTGTATCAGGGTCTTGCTTAATGCGAGACAGCTACTCATTTAAGTCAGAGAATAATGATTGTTCTATTTATATGAGTGATATGTTTTATGGTCATGCTCCACTGGTGAATGGTTTATTGTTGATTAATCTCGATCGTGATGTTACGCATATTCATAGTGTGAATTCCAAAAGATGTAAAGTTGATAATGATAGTCCCACATACTTGTGGCACTGCCGCCTTGGTCATATCAGTGTTAAGCGCATGAAGAAGCTCCATACTGATAGACTATTAGAGTCTCTTGACTTTGAATCATTTGACACATGCGAACCGTGCCTCATGGGCAAGATGACTAAGACTCCATTCTCAGAAATAATGGAGAGAGCAACCGACTTATTGGAAATAATACATACTGATGTGTGTGGTCCAATGAACGTTGAAGCTCGCGGTGGCTATCGTTATGTTCTCACTCTCACCGATGATTTGAGTAGGTATGGGTATATCTAATTGATGAAGCACAAATCTGAGATGTTTGAAAAGTTCAAGGAATTTCAGAGTGAGGTCGAGAATCAACGTGACAGAAAAATTAAGTGTCTACGATCTGATTGTGGAGGGGAATATTTGAGTCACGAGTTTGGCACACACCTAAGGAAGTGTGGAATCGTTTCACAACTGACGCCGCTTGGCACACCGCAACGCAACAAAGTGTCTGAACGTCGTAATCGCACTTTATTATATATGGTACGATCTATGATGTCTCTTACCGACTTACCGCTATCATTTTGGGGATACGCATTAGAAACCGCAACATTCACTTTAAATAGGGCACCGTCTAAATCCATTGACACGACACCGTATGAACTATGGTTTGGCAAGAAATGTAAGTTGTCGTTTCTTAAAGTTTGGGGCTGCGATGCTTTTGTGAAGAAACTTCAACCAGAAAAGCTCGAACCCAAAGCGGAGAAATGCGTATTCATAGGATACCCTAAGGAAACTATTGGGTATACCTTCTATCTTAGATCCGAAGGAAAAACCTTTGTTGCCAAGAACGGATCCTTTCTAGAGAAAGAGTTTCTCTCGAAAGAAGTAAGTGGGAGGAAGGTAGAACTTGATGAGGTAACTAGACCCCTCTCGAACAGGAAAGTAGCGCAGCGCGGGAAATTGTTCCTATGGTTCCTGCACCAACTGAAGAGGAAGTTAATGATAATGATCATGAAGCTTCGGATCAAGTTACTACTGAACCGCGAAGGTCCACAAGGGCACGCTCCGCACCAGAGTGGTACGGCAACCCTGTGATGGAAATCATGTTGTTAGACAACGGTGAACCTTCGAACTATGAAGAAGCGATGGTGGGCCCGGATTCCAACAAATGGCTTGAAGCTATGAAATCCGAGATAGGATCCATGTATGAGAACAAAGTATGGACTTTGGTGGACTTGCCCGATGACCGGCGAGCCATAGAAAATAAATGGATCTTCAAGAAGAAGACTGATGCAAACGGTAATGTAACCGTTTATAAAGCTCGACTTGTCGCAAAGGGTTTTTGACAAATTCAAGGAATTGACTATGAAGAGACTTTCTCTCCCGTAGCGAAGCTGAAATCAGTCCGAATCATGTTAGGAATTGCCGCCTTTTATGATTATGAAATTTGGCAAATGGATGTCAAAACAGTGTTCCTTAAGGGGAACCTTAAGGAAGAGTTGTATATGATGCAACCAGAAGGATTTGTCGACCCTAAGGGTGCTAACAAAGTATGCAAGCTCCAGCGCTCCATCTATGGGCTGGTGCAAGCATCTCGGAGTTGGAACATTCACTTTAATGAGGTGATTAAAGCGTTTGGGTTCATACAGGTTTATGGAGAAGCCCGTCTGTACAAGAAAGTGAGTGAGAGCTCTGTAGCTTTCCTCATACTATATGTGGATGACATATTATTGATGGGGAATAATATAGAGATGTTGGAGAGCATAAAGGCCTATTTGAACAAGAGTTTTTCAATGAAGGACCTTGGAGGAGCTGCATACATATTAGGCATCAAGATTTATAGAGATAGATCGAGACGCCTCATAGGTCTTTCGCAAAGTACATACCTTGACAAGATATTGAAGAAGTTCAATATGTAAAACTCAAAGAAAGGGTTCTTGCTAGTTTTGCAAGGTATGAGATTGAGTAAGACTCAGTCATCGACCACGGCAGCAGATAGAGAGAAGATGAGTACTGTCCCCTACGCTTCAGCCGTAGGCTCTCTAATGTATGCCATGCTGTGTACCAGACCTGATATAAACCTTGCCATAAGTTTGGTAGGGAGGTACCAAAGTGATGCCGGTATGGAACACTGGATAGCGGTCAAGAATATCCTTAAGTACCTGAAGAGGACTAAGGATATGTTTCTCGTTTATGGAGGTGACGAAGAGCTCGTCATAAAGGGTTACGTCGACGCTATCTTCGACACAGATCCGGATGACTCTAAGTCACAGACCGGATGACTATATGATTTGAATGGTGGGGCAGTGAGCTGGTGCAGCAGCAAGCAAAAAGTCGTGGCAGCATCTACATGTGAAGCGGAGTACATAGCTGCTTCAGAAGCAACTCATGAAGGAATTTGGATGAAGGAGCTCATCACCTACCTTGGAGTGGTTCCAAGCGCGTCGGGTCCAATGACACTCTTCTGTGATAACACTAGGCTATTGCCATAGCCAAGGAGCCTAGGTTTCACCGGAAGACGAAGCACATCAAACCCGCTACAACTCCATCCAGGACCATGTCCAGAGTGGAGTAATAGAGATTTGTAAAGTACACACGGATCTGAATGTTGCAGACCCGTTGACTAAACCTCTTCCACGAGCAAAACATGATCAACACCATGATGCTATGGGTGTTCGATACATCACAATGTAACTAGATTATTGACTCTAGTGCAAGTGGGAGACTGTTGGAAATATACCATAGAGGCAATAATAAAATGGTTATTATCATATTTCCTTGTTCATGATAATCGTCTATTGTTCATGCTATAATTGTATTAACAGGAAACAGTAATACATGTGTGAATAAATAGATCACAATGTGTCCCTAGCAAGCCTCTAGTTGGCTAGCTCGTTAGTCAATAGATGATCATGGTTTCCTGGTCATGGGCATTAGATGTCATTGATAACGGGATCACATCGTTGGGAGAATGATGTGATGGACAAGATCCAATCCTAAGCATAGCACTAGATCGTATTGTTCGTATGCTAAAGCTTTTCTAATGTCAAGTGTCTTTTCCTTCGACCGTGAGATTGTGCAACTCCCGGATACCGTACGAGTGCTTTGGGTGTATCAAACGTCACAACGTAACTGGGTGACTATAAAGGTGCACTACGGGTACCTCTGAAAGTGTCTGTTGGGTTGGTACGAATCGAGATCGGGATTTGTCACTCCGCGTGACGGAGAGGTATCTCTGGGCCCACTCGGTAGAACATCATCATGAGCTCAATGTGACTAAGGATTTAGTTACACGATGACATGCTACGGAACGAGTAAAGAGACTTACCAGTAACGAGATTGAACAAGGTATAAGTATACCGACGATCGAATCTCGGGCAAGTTCTATACCGACAGACAAAGGGAATTGTATACGGGATTGATTGAATCCTTGACATCGTGGTTCATCCGATGAGATAATCGTGGAGCAAGTGGGAGCCACCATGGGTATCTAGACCCCGCTGATGGTTATTGGCCGGAGAGGTGTCTCGGTCATGTCTGCGTGTCTCCCGAACCCGTAGGGTCAACACACTTAAGGTTCGATGACGCTAGCGTTATAGGGAATTGTTATATGAGGTTATCGAAAGTTGTTCGGAGTCCCGTATGATACCCCGGACGTCACGAGGAGCTCCGTAATGGTCCGGGGGTAAAGATTGATATATAGGACGGATGGTTTTGGACACCGGAAGTGTTTCGGGCGTCGCCGATAACGTACCGGGACCACAAGGACCACCGGTAGTGGCCCTAGGGGGGTCCACCGGAAGGGGGCCACCACCCCGGGAGGCTAGATGGGCCAAGTGCGGGAGGGAACCAGCCCCTAGGTGGGCTGGTGCGCCCCCCACACTCAGCCCATGGCGCAAGAAGAGCGGAGAGGGGGAGGGGGAACCCAAGCGCAGGCGGGCCTAAGGCCCAGCAGAAGGGTGCGCCACCCCTCCTCCCCTCGTGGCCGCTGCACCTCCCCCCATCTAGGGCTGCCTTCCCTCCCAGGAGAGGAAAACCCTCAAGGGGGCGCAGCCCCTCCCTTCCCCTATATATAGTGGGCTCTTTGGGCTGTTGGAGACACCAATCTTCCTCTCCCTCGACGTAGCCCTGCTCTTCCTTCTCCTCCTCTCTGCCGGTGCTTGGCGAAGCCCTGCCGGGAGACCTCGTCTCTTCATCGACACCACACCGTCGTGCTGCCGGAGATCTTCACCAACCTCTCCCTCTTCCTGGCTGGATCAAGGTGCGGGAGACGTCACCGGGCTGCACGTGTGTTGAACGCGGAGGTGCCGTGGTTTGTCACTAGATCGGAATCACACCGCGATCTGAATCGCCGCGAGTACGACTCCATCAACCGCGTTCTAGCAACGCTTCCGCTTAGCGATCTTCAAAGGTATGAAGATGCACTCACCCCTCTCTCGTTGCTGGTCTCCCCATAGGAAGATCTGAATATGGTGTAGGAAAATTTTGAATTTATGCTATGTTACCCAACAACTATTACATGCTTAGAAGTAGATGTTGGACAAGGAACACAACATGATGAATTGTGTTTGCTTGGTTCCGAACAATGTTATATGATTAGAGATCCCTTAGCATGTGACGATTGCTTCCACCTCTTGTTAGCCAAAACTCCCGCAATAAGTAGAGATACTACTTGTGCATCCACAAACCTTCAAACCAGTTTTGCCATGAGAGTCCACCATACCTACCTATGGATTGAATAAGATCCCTCAAGTAAGTTGTCATCGGTGCAAGCAATAAAAATTGCCTCCTAATATGTATGATCTATTAGTGTGTGGAAAATAAGCTTTGTACGAACCCGTGATGAGGAAGACATAAAATCGACAGACTGCATAATAAAGTTCTTTATCACAGGAGGCAATATAAAGTGACGTTCCTCCTTACTAAGAGGACACGCATCCAAACCTCAAAAGCGCATGAAAACCTCTGCTTCCCTCTGCGAAGGGCCTATCTTGTACCTTTACTTTTTTCCCTTGAAAGAGTCACGGTGATCCACACCAATTCCTTATTTCGCCTTTATCTTGGCTAACGTCATATGCTTGGGAAAGATCTATATTCATATGTCAACTTGGAAGTAAGTATTCATGAATTATTATTGTTGACATTACCCTTGAGGTAAGCAGTTGGGAGGCAAAACTATAAGCCCCTATATTTCTCTGTGTCCAGCTGAAACTTTGGTCTCATGAGTACCACGTGAGTTGTAGCAATTGTAGAGAACGAAAAGATGATTGAGTATTTGGATTTGCTTTACAAGCTCTTATTTAACTATTTCTCATGTTGTGATAAATTGCAATTGCTTCAATGACTAAAGGCTATCGGTTGTTAATTCTTGGTAAGGTTCTTGATCCATACTTTACTTTGTGAAGGAATTGTCACTTTAGCATAAGAGGTGATATGATGGTATTGCTGTTCTGATCATGATCATGATGCATGCATGTTCGTATCTTGTTTTGTCAACACCTCTCTCCCTAAACATGTGGACATGTTTATTGATCTAGGCTTTTGCTTGAGGACAATCGAGGTCTAAGCTTGGGGGAGTTGATACGTCCATTTTGCATCATGTTTTCATGTTGATATTTATCGCTTCTTGGGCTGTTATTTCACTTCACAGTATAATACTTATGCCTTTTCTCTCTTATTTTGCAAGGTTTACATGAAGAGGAAGAATGCCGGCAGGTGGAATTCTGGCCTAAAAAGGAGCAGTTTGAGATGCCTATTGTGCGCAACTCCAAAAGCCGTGAAAATCAACGTGGATTTATTTTGGGATTTATCAAAAATACTGGGCCGAAGAAGTGCCAGAGGGGCGCCAGCAGTTGGCCACAAGCCTGCTAGGCGCGGCCACCCCCCCCCCCCCCCCGGACGCGCCTAGGGGGCTTGTGGGCTCCCTGTTGGCCCACTGCCCCCCCTTTTGCTACAAGAAGGGTTTCAGAATGGAAAAAAAAAAATCAAGAGGAGGCTTTTCGGAGGATTCGCCGCCGCCACGAGGCGGAACTTGAGCAGAACCAATCTAGAGCTCCGGTAGGACGATCCTGCCGGGGAAACTGCCCTCCAGGAGGGGGAAATAGTCGCCAACGTCATCATCAACTCTCCTCTCATCGGAGGGGACTCGCCACCATCAACATCTTCATCAACACCATCTCCTCGCCAAACCCTAGTTCATATCTTGTAACCAATCTCCGTCTCGCGACTCCGATTGGTACTTGTAAGGTTGCTAGTAGTGTTAATTACTCTTTGTAGGTTATGCTAATTGGATTACTTGGTGGAAGAGTTTATGTTCAGATCCTTGATACTAATCATTACCTCTCTGGTCATGAATATGATTATGCTTTGTGAGTAGTTACTTTTGTTCCTGAGGACATGGGATAAGTCATGCTATAAGTAGTCATGTGAATTTGGTATTCGTTCGATATTTTGATGTGTTGTATTTTTTTTCCTCTAGTGGTGTTATGTGAACGTCGACTACATAACACTTCACCATTACGTGTTATGTAGTCGACGTTCACATAACACCACTAGAGGAAAAACAACATACAACACATCAAAATACCGAACGAATACCAAATTCACATGACTATTATTAGCATGACTTATCCCATGTCCTGAGGAACAAAAGTAACTACTCACAAAGCATAATCATATTCATGACCAGAGAGGTAATGAGTAGCATCAAGGATCTGAACATAAACTCTTCCACCAAATAATCCAACTAGCATCAACTACAAAGAGTAATCAACACTACTAGCAACCTTACAAGTACCAATTGGAGTCGCGAGCCGGAGATTGGTTACAAGTGATGAACTAGGGTTTGGAGATGAGATGGTGCTGATGAAGATGTTGATGGTGACGACCCTACGATGAGAGGAGTGTTGGTGATGACAATGGCGACGATTTCCCCCTCCGGGAGGGAAGTTTCCCTGGTAGGATCGTCCTGCCGGAGCTCTAGATTGGTTCTGCTCAAGTTCCGCCTCGTGGCGGCGGCGAAACCACGAAAAAGCTCCTCCTCGATTTTTTCCTGGACGAAACCCTCCGTATAGAAAAAGAGGGGAGCAAGTGGGCCAGTGGGCTACCCACAAGCCCTCATGGCGTGACCTGGGGGGGGGGGGTGGCCGCGCCGTGCAGGCTTGTGGGCACCCCGTGGTGCCCCTCTGGCACTTCTCCGGCCCAGTATTTTTGATAAATTGGGAAAAAAATCCCCGTTGATTTTCACGGCGTTTGGAGTTGCGCAGAACAGGTATCTCAACTTTGCTCCACTTTCAGGCCAGAATTCCTGTTGCCGGTATTCTCCCTCTTCATGTAAACCTTGCAAAATAATAGGGAAAAGGCATAAGAATTGTACCGTGAAGTGAAATAACAGCCAAAGAAGCGATAAATAACAACATGAAAACATGATGCAAAATGGACGTATCAACTCCCCGAAGCTTAGACCTCGCTTGTCCTCAAGCGAAAGCCGAGCTCAATAAATATGTCCACATGTTTAGGGAGAGAGGTGTCGACAAAACAAGATACGAACATGCATGCATCATGATCACGATTAGAACAACAATACCAACATATAATCTCTCATGCTAAAGTGATAATTCCTTCACAAAGTAAAGCATGGATCAAGAACCTTACCGAGAAGTAACAACCGATAGCCTTTAGTCATTGAAGCAATTACAATTTATCACAACATCAGAAAGAGCCAAATAAGAGCTTGTAAAGCAAATCCACATACTCAATCATTCTTTCGTTCTCTACAATTGCTACAACTCACGTGGTACTCATGAGATCAAAGTTTCAGCTGGACACTGAGAAAGATAGGGGCTTATAGTTTTGCCTCCCAACTGCTTACCTCAAGGGTAATGTGAACAATAATAATTCATGGATGCTTACCTCCAAGTTGACATATGAATATAGATCTTTCCCAAGCATGTGACGGTAGCCAAGACAAATGCAAAATAAGGAATTGTTGAAGATCATCATGACTCTTTCAAGGGAAAAATTAAAGGTACAAGATAGACCCTTCGCAGAGGGAAGAAGAAGTTGTCATGCGCTTTTGAGGTTTGGATGCGTGTCCTCTTAGTGCGGAGGAACGTCACTTTATATTGCCTCCTGTGATAAAGAACTTTATTATGCAGTCTGTCGCTTTTATGTCTTCCTCATCAAAGGTTCGTACAAAGCTTATTTTCCACACAATAATAGATCATACATATTAGAGAGCAATTTTTATTGCTTGCACAGATGACAACTTACTTGAGGGATCTTATTCAATCCATAGGTACGTATGGTGGACACTCATGGCAAAACTGGGTTGAAGGTTTATGGATGCACAAGTAGTATCTCTACTTGGTGCGGGAGTTTTGGCTAATGTGAGGTGGAAGCAATCGTCACATGCTAAGGGATATCTAATCATATAACATTGTTCAGAGCCAAGCAAACACAATCCATTACGGTATCTTCCTTGTCCAACATCTACTTTTAGGCATGCAATAGTTTAGTGAGTGTTCACAATCATAGATGGTGTCAGAGATGATATATTTATATGTGAACCTCTCCTTCTTTATCACTTCCTATTAATTGCAACAACGACCAAGGTCTACGTTTTCCTACCCTCAACAAGTTTCAATCCTCATTCTTTTTATATGTGAAGTCATCACTTCCCATAAGATCATTACATGGTCTTTCATGCTTTTGTTCTATTCTCACTATTTCGATCATGGCAAGAGGCAAAGCCCTTAAATTAAGACACTCTTTATTATATGGCTCACGAGCAAGAATACATCAGGGGTGACACAAAGCAAAACTCAAGACTAAAACACTAAGACTTTTACTCTACTAAAGAAAGGGAAAACTGAAAAGGAAAACTAGAACAAAGGTAAAGGCAAAAGATGTGATGGTGATACGATACGGGGGCAACTCCCCCAAGCTTGGCACAAGCCAAGGGGATTGCCCATACCAATGCTTAGTTGTCTTACTTTGGTGGTGATGGTGGTGTTGTTGCAATCTTTGACTCCAAGAGGGCCATCAATCTTTGATTTATACCCTGGAGATCTGCGATATGTTTTTCCAGCAAAACAACTACACGAGTGAGACAAGTATTGCGAGCACGAGTTGTTTCACAAAACCTCAAGAGTTCAATCAAATATGGAGACACTAGGTGGAGGTAGGGTTGGAGGAAATCCACTTCTTCAACTTCTTCCTTGTTGAGCACAGATTGCACTTCGTCCCATGCCTGATCCTTCTCCTTAGCCTTGCCCTTGGTTTCTTTAGGTAGCCTTTCCTTAGCCTCCATCACCTCCATCCTTTTCAGATCAACATGAACTTCTCCATAGATTTGACGGAGATTGTTCTCCCCCACAGATTCCTGGGACGACATCTTGCTCTAAATCTGCGGCAGAAAACATGCTCGAAACAAAAAACAAAGGAAATCTGCGTGATGCAGGGGTCAGACTAAACAGAAGTATATATAATGATTTTTTGTATTTTTTCAAATATTCCAAAACGGAGAAAATTTCCTACTGGAAAAGTTTTGGACTCTGTTTTCTTACGGAATCACATACCTCTTCGTTTTCGGAGTCTGAAACAAGCTGATAAATGTCCCTTAGGTATTCTTCCGGAGTTATGGTATTGATGCTATTGCTTTCAAAATTTATGGGAGTACCTGAGATATAGTGCTTGATTCTCTGCCCATTTACCACTCTCGGACAATTACCTTCCGTGTTGTTGATCCTGATAGCACCGGAACGATATACTTCGTCAACAACATAGGGACCTTCCCATTTAGAGAGAAGCTTGCCTGAAAGAATCTTAAACGAGAGTTATATAGCAAGACATAATCACCTACATTGAACTCACGTTTTTGTATCCTCTTATCGTGCCACCTCTTAACCTTCTCTTTGAAAATCTTGGCATTCTCATATGCCTGAGTTCTCCACTCATCAAGCGAGCTAATGTCAAATAACCTCTTCTCACCGGCAAGTTTGAAATCAAAGTTGAGCTCTTTGATTGCCCAATAAGATTTATGCTCTAGCTCAAGAGGTAAATGACATGCTTTACCATACACCATTTTGTACGGAGACATGCCCATGGGATCCTTATAGGCAGTTCTATAAGCCATAGTGCATCATCGAGCTTCTTAGACCAATTCTTTCTAGACCTATTGACAGTCTTTTGCAGAATTAGTTTAATCTCTCTATTACTCAGCTCTACTTGACCACTGGACTGAGGGTGATAGGGAGACACAATTCTATGGTTGACATCGTACTTAGCAAGCGTTTTACGGAAAGCACCATGAATGAAGTGTGAACCACCGTCGGTTATTATATATCTAGGGACTCCAAATCTAGGGAAGATAACTTCTTTCAGCATCTTGATAGAGGTGTTGTGATCAACACTACTAGTGGGGATAGCTTCTACCCACTTAGTGACGTAATCAACAGCAACTAAGATGTGAGTATACCCATTCGATTTTGGGAAAGGTCCCATATAATCAAAGCCCCAGACATCAAATGGTTCAATGACAAGTGAATAGTTCATAGGCATTTCCTGACGTTTTCTAATATTACCTATTCTTTGACATTCGTCACAAGACAAGACAAACTTACGGGCATCCTTGAAGAGAGTGGGCCAATAGAAACCCGATTGCAATACCTTGTGTGCAGTTCTATCTCCCGCATGGTGTCCTCCATAGGCCTCGGAATGACACTTCTGTAGGATCTGTCCCTGTTCATGTTCAGGTACACAACGTCTAATAACACCATCTACTCCTTCCTTATAAAGGTGAGGATCATCCCAAAAGTAATGTCTCAAGTCAAAGAAGAATTTCTTCTTTTGCTGGTATGTGAAACTAGGTGGTATGTACTTGGCAACGATATAGTTCACATAATCAGCATACCACGGTGCACTAGGTGAAGCATTGATGACACTCAATTGCTCATCGAGAAAGCTATCATTAATAGGTTGTGGGTCATCAAGAACGTTCTCCAACCTAGACAAGTTATCTGCTACGGGGTTATCAGCACCCTTCCTGTCGACAACGTGCAAATCAAATTCTTGTAGAAAGAGAACCCATCTGATAAGTCTAGGTTTAGCGTTCTTCTTCTCCATGAGGTACTTAATAGCAGCATGATCAGTGTGAATAGTGACTTTGGAATCAACTATGTAAGACCAGAACTTTTCACGTGCAAACACGACTCCTAAAAATTCCTTCTCCATAGTAGCATAGTTTCTCTGGGCACTGTCTAGAGTTTTACTAGCGTAGTGAATAACATTCAACTTCTTGTCAACTCTTTGCCCTAGAACAGCACCAACAACATAATCACTAGTGTCACACATGATCTCAAAAGGTAAGTTCCAATCAGGTGGTTGAACAATAGGTGCAGTTATCAAAGCCCTCTTAAGTATTTCGAAGGCTTCCTCACAATCATCGTCAAAAACAAAAGGAATATCCTTTTGCAAGAGATTGGTAAGAGGCCTAGAAATCTTAGAGAAGTCTTTAATGAACCTTCTATAGAAACCAGCATGACCAAGACAACTTCTTATACCTTTGATATCTGTGGGGTATGGCATTTTCTCAATTGCATAAACCTTAGCCTTATCGACTTTAATACCTATTTCGGTAATTTTATGTCCTAAGACGATGCCTTCATTAACCATAAAGTGGCACTTCTCCCAATTCAAGACAAGATTGGTGTCTTTACATCTCTGTAAGACTCGATCAAGGTTGCTGAGGCAATCATCAAAGGAAGACTCATAAACGGAAAAGTCATCCATTAAAACTTCGACAATCTTTTTCACAAAAGTCAGAGAATATAACCATCATACATCTTTGAAAGGTGGCAGGTGCATTACACAAGCCAAAAGGAATATGTCTATAAGCAAAGGTACCGAAAGGGCAGGTGAAAGTGGTTTTCTCCTAATCATATTGTGCAACTGGTATTTGGGAGAAACCAGAATAACCGTCTAGAAAGCAGAAGTGTGTGTGTTTAGACAACCTTTCTAGCATTTGGTCGATAAAAGGCAAAGGGCAATGATCTTTCCTAGTGGCTTTATTCAGTTTCCTAAAATCGATCACCATCCTATAGCCAGTAATAATCCTCTGTGGGATCAATTCATCCTTATCATTAGGGATAACGGTAATGCCTCCTTTCTTAGGAACACAATGCACCAGACTCACCCAATCGCTGTGAGCAACATGATAGATAATACCCGCTTCCAGGAGCTTTAGTATTTCTTTTCTTACTACTTCTGTCATCTTAGGATTCAATCTCCTTTGATGATCAACAACTGGTTTGAATTCAGGATCAGTTTTGATCTTGTGCTGGCATAGAGTGGGACTAATGCCCTTAATATCATCAAGAGTATATCCTATAGCAGCACGGTGCTTCCTTAGAGTTTTGAGCAACTTATTTTCTTCATGCTCCGAGAGGCTAGCACTAATAATGACACGATATATCTCCTTTTCATCAAGATAGGCATACTTAAGAGTATCAGGCAACTGTTTAAGCTCAAACACAGGATCACCCTTTGGTGGGGGTGGATCCCCAAGCAGTTCAACATGCAAGTTATTCTTAAGGATAGGATATTGTTCTAAGACAACTCTATCTATCTCATCCCTTTCATCCATATGCATATCATTTTCATGCTCAAGCAAGTATTGCTCTAAGGGATCAGTAGGGGGCACGACAATAGAGGCTAAGGCAATAGTTTCATACCTACTAGGCAACTCTTTTTCATGAGGTTGTCTACCAAACTTGGAGAAATTGAACTCATGTGACACACCTTCAAAGCCAACAGTGACAGTTTGCTTCTCACAATCAATATGAGCATTGACGGTATTGAGAAAAGGTTTGCCAAATATAATGGGACAAAAGCTATCTTGTGCGGTAGCAAGAACGAGGAAATCAGCAGGATACTTCGTTTTACCACACAAGACTTCAACATCCCTAACAATTCCCACAGGGCAGATAGTATCTCTATTGGCAAGCTGAATAGTGACATCAATAGGCTCTATCTCAATAGGTGCAATCTCATCTTTGATTTCATCGTATAAGGATTGAGGTATTGCACTAACACTAGCACCCACGTCACACAAGCCATGATAACAATGATCTCCTATCTTAACAGAAACCACAGGCATGCCAACAATAGGCCTATGTTTGTCTCTAGCGTGAGGTTCAACAATTCTAGCAGCATCTTCATAGAAGTGAATGTTAGGTCCCTCAACATCGTCGGACAGAAGATCTTTTATAATAGCAATGCTAGTTTCAACTCTAATTTGCTCATGGGGTGTAGGTGTTCTAATGTAGCCTCTACGTATCACAGTTGAAGCTTTAGAATGATCCTTTATCATAACAGGGAAAGGTGGTTTCTCAATGTAAGCACTGGGAACCACAGGATCATTATAGGCAATGAATTTCTCTTCAACTGGAGTGGGTTTAACTAAATTGACTTCTAAAGGAGGATGATATTTAAACCACTTCTCTTTGGGGAGATCAATATGAGTAGCAAAGGATTCACACAATGAAGCTACTATCTCAGAGTCAAGTCCATACTTAGCGCTAAAATCACTAAAGGTATTTCTCAACAAAGGATTTAACGCAATCAAAGGTGAAATTCATACCTGACTCCTTACCTTCTTCCAGCTCCCAATCTTCAGAGTTGCATTTAATTCTCTCCAATAAATTCCATTTGAAGTCAATATCTCTCTTCATAAAAGAACCGGTACAAGAAGTGTCAAGCATGGTCCGATCATCATGAGAAAGTCGAGCATAGTAGTTCTGAATGATAATTTCTCTCGAGAGCTCATGATTGGGGCATGAATATAGCATTGATTTAAGCCTCCCCCAAGCTTGAGTGATGCTTTCTCTGTCACGAGGCCAAAAGTTATAAATATAATTCCGATCACGATGTACTAAATGCATAGGATAAAACTTTTGATGAAATTCCAATTTCAACCGATTGTAGTCCCGTGATCTAGTATCATCACATAGCCTATACCATGTCAACGCCTTATCCTTCAAAGATAAAGGAAATACCTTATTCTTGACCTCATCCTCGAGCACACCTGCAAGCTTAAATAAACCACAAACTTCCTCTACATAGATCAGATGCAAGTCTGGATGTGATGTTCCATCTCCTGTAAAAGGATTAGCCAGCAGTTTGTCAAGCATACCCGAAGGAAATTCAAAGCAAATATTTTTAGTAGGTGCAGAAGGTTGAGGATCAACTCTTTGTGCTTCCATTCGAGGTGAAGATACCCCGAACAAGCCCCTCAAAGGATTAGTATCCATAGTGACAAGTGACAACAAATTTCAGCACACTATATGAATGTTTCCTTACCAAGTTCCACTTACCAAAGGCGCTTCACTCCCCGGCAACGGTGCCAGAAAAGAGTCTTGATGACCCACAAGTATAGGGGATCAATCGTATTCCTTTTGATAAGTAAGAGTGCCGAACCCAACGAGGAGCAGAAGGATCTGACAAGTGGTTTTCAGCAAGGTAAAATCTGCACGCACTAAAATTGTCGGTAACAAGTGATTGTGTGGTGAGATGATTCGTAGTGAGCAACAAGTAACAAAAGTAGCAACAGTGCAACAAAGTGGCCCAATCCCTTTTGTAGCAAGGGACAAGCCTGAACAAAGTCTTATAGGAGGAAAAACGCTCCCGAGGACACACGGGAATTTATGTCATGCTAGTTTCATCATGTTCATATGATTCGCGTTCGTTACTTTGATAGTTTGATATGTGGGTGGACCGGCGCTTGGGTACTGCCCTTACTTGGACAAGCATCCCACTTATGATTAACCCCTCTCGCAAGTATCCGCAACTACGACAGAAGAATTAAGACAAAGTCTAACCATAGCATTAAACTAGTGGATCCAAATCAGCCCCTTACGAAGTAACTCATAAACTAGGGTTTAAGCTTCTGTCACTCTAGCAACCCATCATCTACTTACTACTTCCCAATGCCTTCGTCTAGGCCCAAATAATGGTCAAGTGTTATGTAGTCGACGTTCACATAACACCACTAGAGGAAAAACAACATACAACACATCAAAATACCGAACGAATACCAAATTCACATGACTATTATTAGCATGACCTATCCCATGTCCTCGGGAACAAAAGTAACTACTCACAAGGAATAATCATATTCATGACCAGAGAGGTAATGAGTAGCATCAAGGATCTGAACATAAACTCTTCCACCAAATAATCCAACTAGCATCAACTACAAAGAGTAATCAACACTACTAGCAACCTTACAAGTACCAATTGGAGTCGCGAGCCGGAGATTGGTTACAAGTGATGAACTAGGGTGTGGAGATGAGATGGTGCTGATAAAGATGTTGATGGTGACGAGTCCCCTCCGATGAGAGGAGTGTTGGTGATGACGATGGCGATGATTTCCCCCTCCGAGAGGAAAGTTTCCCCGGCAGGATCGTCCCGTCGGAGCTCTAGATTGGTTCTACTCAAGTTCCGCCTCGTGGCGGCGGCGAAACCACGAAAAAGCTCCTCCTCAATTTTTCCTGGACGAAACCCTCCATATAGAAAAAGAGGGGAACAAGTGGGCCAGCGGGCTGCCCACAAGCCCTCATGGCGCGACCTGGGGGGGGGGGGCGCCGTGCAAGCTTGTGTGCACCCCTTGGTGCCCCTCTTGCACTTCTTCGGCCCAGTATTTTTGATAAATTGGGAAAACAATCCCCGTTGATTTTCATGGCGTTTGGAGTTGCACAGAATAGGTATCTCAACTTTGCTCCACTTTCAGGCCAGAATTCCAGTTGCCGGTATTCTCCCTCTTCATGTAAACCTTGCAAAATAAGAGAGAAAATGCATAAGAATTGTACCGTGAAGTGAAATAACAGCCAAAGAAGCGATAAATAACAACATGAAAACCTGATGCAAAATGGTCGTATCAGGTCTCTACTGTAACCGAGGTGCATGCAGATGGGTGCGTTTGATCCAACAGAGGGAGCGTGTCTCCACTGTCACCCTGCCGTGTAGTACTATCAGGCGTCCCTCACGGGGAGATGTCGGCAGGACCAAAGGAGGCAGGCTCGGCTCTGCTGCCAGGTGCTTCAGGAGCAGCTGCCGAAACTGTCACATGTTGACTCATATGTGCAAAAAATTTAGTAGGAGCAGCAGTGTGCAAATGTCCTTGCTGCTGCAAATTAGTCACATGATAAGTTTCAAGTAATTCACCCCCTTGATCAGAAGTGTACATATATTCTGGGAGAAGTGCTATTTCAGCACAAAGAAGGTAGCCTGCATTTAATGAAGCTTGGCAAAAGGGAAGATTGTTTCATCAAAAACAACATCACTGGAGATATAGATACACCCAGTTGCAACTTCAAGTCATTTGTAACCTTGGTGAAGGTTGCTGTAACCAATAAAGACACATTGAGTCGAACGAAATTCAAGTTTGTGGCTATTATACGGTCGTCGATTTGGATAACACACACACACCCAAAGATTTCAGGGAGTTATAGTCAGGTTTTTGATGAAACAATTTTTCTAAAGGAGTAACATTGCCAATGACTCTAATAGGCCATCGATTGATGAGATAGGTGGCAATAATGAACGTCTCATCCCAATACTTCAATGTTATGGACGCATGAGCAAGTAGGGAGAGACCAACTTCGACAATGTGACGATGCTTTCTTTCAGCTAAACCATTTTGTTGGTGAGCATGTGGACAAGAGACATGGTGTGTTATGCCTATCTCTCGGAAGAAGGAGTTGAGTTTCTCATACTCCCCTCCCCACTCACATTGGACCGTAAGGATTTTCTTATCAAAATGTCTTTCAACAAGTTTCTGAAATTCTTGGAAGACAGAATATACTTCAGACTTAAACTTGAGCAAGTATATCCAAGTGAATTCACCGTAATCATCGATGAAACTGACATAATAATTCTTTCTTCCAAAAGAATCTCTTGCATGACCCCATACATCATTGAAAATAAGTTCTAAAGAAGCATGAGACACACTACTAGACTTAGGATAAGGGAGTTGATGACTCTTGGCACATTGACAAGCATCACAAACAGACTCTTCATGTTGACTATGAGACAATAACAGATTGCCTTTATTCACTACTTGATCAACTATGACCGATGACGGATGCCCTAGTATTTGATGCCATCTTGCGAAGGAGGGCTTGACAGCAGAGTAGACTCAACGACAACGACGACTAAGAGCTCCAGATGTGATGGGGTAAAGGCCTCCAATGCATCTACCGTGGTAGATGAGTTCCCTCATTGCTCGATCTTTAATAAAAAATATATTTTGGATGAGTTTCAAAGAAAACATTATTATCATTGGCAAGGCGAGACATAGAGGCAAGATTTTTATCGGCTTGTGGGACATGTAAGACATCTTTCAGAAGTAGATCACGTTTGCAAGTAGGGGAATTAATCGAAGTCTCACCAATGTGATCGATTTGCATATCTCCACCGCTTGCAATGTGTACCTAATCACCTCCCAGGTATTTTTCCCGAAGAGCTAGCTTTTCAAGCTCGCTGGTGACATGGTCTGTGGCTCTAGAGTCGGCATACCAGATGGTGTCGTCGTCCCCTCCTTGCTCCCGGACAGAAGCAACAACATGATGTGTGTCAGGGATGTAGCTCTCATCATACCTAAGCCAGCACTCGAACACCTCATGTCCTGATTTCTTGCACAGTTGGTAGCGAGGTCGCCTGTTGGGGAGGAATGCATCTGGTTGTAGCCGCCACCTCCAACACCAGAACGGTTGTTCTGGTTGCCATCGGTGCCACGTCCACGCCCGGTGTTGTCGTTGCCACGACCGCGGCCCTGCTGACCGCGCCCACGCCCGCCACGCCCATGTGAAATCGCGTTGACAGAGGATTGGTGAGTGTGTAGGCCGTGAAGGAGGTTGATGCGGGCATCAAAGGAGAGGGGCTGGCTGTACAGGTCAGGCACCATGACAGGTTCCACCCGAGCAGCAAGGACGAAGACGACCGGGTTGTTGTCGAGGTCGAGTCCCGCGAGGATGTGGGAGGTTATTTCTGCAGCAGAGAGAGGAGGACCTACACATGTGATCTCGTCGGTGAGTACTTTTACCTTGGCGAGATAATTTGCCATGCTGGAGTTGCCCTTCTGGAGGTTGTGGAGCTCGATCCTGGTGTTGATGGACTGAGCTTGCGTCTGCACCGCGAAGGTTGCGTGGATCAATGCCCACACCTCGATTGGTGTCTAAAGCATGACGACTTGGGCAAGGATCTCGTGGGAAATGGATCCCATCAAGTATCCTTGGAGCTGTTGCTGTTGTGCATACCATTGGCTGCGCGCCATGTTGACGAACTGCTCCTCCTTCCCGTCAATGGTGACGGTGATGGTGGCCGGCGGCACAGGGCCCGTCGGGTCGAGGTAGTGTTGCATCTGTGCCACTTTGATCTGAGGCAGCACGATGGCTTTTCCATAGGAGAAAATTGCTCCTGGTAAGATTCTCTTGGGTAGGAGGGCCGAGGGTAACGACCTGAGTGGTGCTGGTGAATGGGGCGGAGGTGGAAGATGATGCAGGTTGGTTGGTGAGGGTAATCACGGTACCGGCGGAGGGGGTGGATGGGTTCATCATTGGAGCTAGATGCGATCTATGTGCGATCTAGGAGGAAGAGGGTCTGATGACCATATGAGGAAGCGTATCTCCACCTGTAGGTGGCCGCGGGGTTTTATAGATGGGGCGTCGGCCTGCCTTGGCGTACATGTTGTGGAAGATCTCTTGGATACATCCAATACAAAAGATTAAGAGAAACAGAAGATACGGAGGAGATACAAACCGAAATAACAGAAAGAAATCTCTAGGATTCTATCTCTAGGATTCTGTTCTATCTTATGTTTAACAGTCGTGTTGACCCTACGGGCTATGAAGAAGTGATGGTGGGCCCGGATTCCAACACATGGCTAGAGGCCATGAAATCCGAGATAGGATCCAGGTATGAAAATAAAGTGTGGACTTTGGAAGTATTACCTGAAGGTCGAAAGGCTATTCAGAACAAATGGATCTTTAAGAGGAAGACAAACGCAGATAGTAATGTTATCGTCTATAAAGCTCTACTTGTGGCAAAGGGGTTTTTCACTATTACGACGAGACTTTCTCACTTGTAGCGATTTACCTGCATTTTTGATTATTAAATCTGATAGATGGATGTCAAAACATCATTCGTATATGATGTAACCGGAAGGCTTTGTCGATCCACACAATGATGGCAAAGTATGCAAGCTCCAGCGGTCCATTTATAAACTGGTGCATCCATCTCAGAGTTGGAACCTTTTCTTTGATGAGGTGATGAATGCATTTGGGTTTATACAAGTTTATGGAGAAGCTTGTATTTACAAGAAAGTGAGTGGGAGCTCTATAGCATTTATAATATTATATGTGGATGAAATATTGCTGATTGGAAACAATGTAGAACTTTTGGGAAGCATGAAGATATATTTGAACAAGAGTTTTTCAATGAAACACCTCGGAGAATCTTCTTACATATTAGGTATAAAGATCTATATGGATAGATCGATAAGCTTAATTGGACTTCCACAAATCACAAACCTTGATAAGGTTTTGAAGAAGTTTAAAATGGATCAGTCCAAGAAGGGGTTCTTGCCTATCCTACAAGGTGTGAAGTTGAGTAAGACTCAATGCCCATCGACTACATAGGAGAAAGAGAAAATGAGTGCCATCCCTTATGCTTCAGTCATAGGCTCTATTATGTATGTGATGTTGTGCACAAGACCAGATGTCAGCCTTGCCATAAGTATGGTCGGAAGGTTTCAAAGTGATACACGACTGAAGACAACAGTCAAGAATATCCTTAAGTACCTAAAAAGGACTAGTGAGATGTTTCTTGTTTATGGAGGTGATCAAGAGCTTGTCGTAAAGGGTTACATTGATGCTAGCTTTGACATAGATCCGGATGACTCTAAGTCTCAAACCGGATACATATTTATTCTGAATGGTGGAGCGGTGAGCTGGTGCAGTTCCAAGCAAAGCATGCTAGCTGATTCTACATGTGAAGCGGAGTACATAACTGCTTTGGAAGCGATGAAGGAAGGTGTGTGGATGAAGCAGTTCCTGACGGATCTTGGACTTGTGCCCAATGCACTCGACCCAATGACCCTATTTTGTGACAACACTGGTGCCATTGCTCTAGCCAAGGAACCAAGGTTGCACAAAAGGACCAGACACATAAAGCGCCGCTTCAGTTCCATCCGCAATTATATCAAGGAGTAGGACATAAACATTTGCAAACACGACTGAAATTCAGAAATTTGCCGTCTGCCATGGCAGACGGCAAAGGGGGGAACCAAGGACGGCAAAGGCTTTGTCGTCGGTCAGCAGACGATAAAGTAGACGGCAAAAAAAATCCGGTGAAGAGGTTCTTTGTCGTCTGCTTTTTTAAAGCGGACGGCAAAGAATCTTTGCCATGAGGGGGCAGACGTCAAATTAAATGGGACGACACATACTCCAACGGCCCCGTTAAGTGTTAACGGCAGGCCTCATCTCTTTGCCGTCTGCCATCCCCCCTTTGCCATGTGGGGGCTGACGGCAAAGGGGGGAACCAGCCCCCTCTCTCTCCCCTCTTTGCCGTCTGCCATCCCCCCTTTGCCCTGTGGGGGCAGACGGCAAAGAGGGGAGAGAGAGGGGGCTGATTCCCCCTTTGCCATGTGGGGGAAGACGGCAAAGGGGGGAACCAACCCCCTCTCTCCCCCCTCTTTGTCGTCTGCCATCCCCCCTTTGCCATGTGGGGGCAGACGGCAAAGGGGGGAACCAGCCCCTTTTTAATTTATTTTTTATTATATCCAGCATTTTTAACAATAATCAGGATACATATATATATATATATTTGACATAAATAAATTTCTTTCTGTACTCATAACCATATTAAAATAACTCTCATCCATAGTGCAGACAAATTATGCAAGTTGCATCCGTACCAAACCATATATTACACCAGTTTCATCCACATGCATACAAAGTTTCATATATATCCATATAGTACAATAGTTTCAATACAAGCCATGGTACAAGAAATCATCTTCAAGCATTCCATCAATATAATCCAAGCTTCCCAGGAAGTGAATGTAATCTGCAAAATAACAAATAAGAAAGTTAGAAGAATAATACTAGATGAAGAAGTGTATATAGGTTATTTCAGAGAGAAATTAGCTAAGTATAGGCCATTTAGGAGCTAACTAAGCTAATTATGTCATTTAGGTGGAACCCTAGCTAACTGTAGGTCGTTTCGGAGCTAACTTGGGTAAAATAGGTCATTCCAGAGCAAACTATGCTTATTAAGCCATTTTGGATCTAGCTGGGCTAATTATAGGCCATTTAATACCTAAGTTAGGGGGAATAGGTCATCTTGCAGCTACGTAAGCCTTATTATGTCATTTAGGAGAGAACTTAGCTAACTATAGGTAATTTTTTATTAAATAGGTCATTTTGGAGCTAACTAAGCTAATTATGTCATTTCGTAGGATAATTAGCCAATTTAGCCTTTCTTGGATGAGTCTAAGCTACGCAGAAGAAGAGAAAGAGAAGAAGAAGTAAAAGAAGGAGGAGGAGGAGGAGGAGGAGGAGAAGGAGAAGGAAGAGGAGAAGAAGAAGAAAAGAAGAAGGACAAGGAAGAGGAGAAGAAGAAGAAAAGAGGAAGGAGAAGGAGAAGGAGGAAGAAGGAGAAGGAGGAGCTCCTTCTCCTTCTTATCCTTCTTCTTCTTATCCTCCTCCTCCTCTTCTTCTTCTTCTCTTCTTCTTATTCTTCCTTACTTTCATTTTCCTCTTTCTTCTCCTCTTGTCACCTTCTTCGGGCTAAATTAGCTAAGAATGCCTTTTTGGAGCTGATTATGTCATTTCGAGGATAATTAGCTAAGTATAGGTCATGTTTTATTAAATAGACCATTTTGGAGCCAACTAAGCTAATTATGTCATTTAGGTGGAACCCTAGCTAACTATAGGTCGTTTCGGAGCTAGCTTGGGTAAAATAGGTCATTCCGGAGCAAACTATGCTTATTAAGCCATTTTTGATCTAGCTAGGCTAATTATAGGTCATTTAATACCTAAGTTGGGGGGAATAGGTCATCTTGCAGCTACGTAAGCCTTATTATGTCATTTAGGAGAGAACTTAGCTAACTATAGGTCATTTTTTATTAAATAGGTCATTTTGGAGCTAACTAAGCTAATTATGTCATTTCGTAGGATAATTAGCCAATTTAGCCTTTCTTGGATGAGTCTAAGCTACGTAGAAGAAGAGAAAGAGAAGAAGAAGTAAAAGAAGGAGGAGGAGGAGAAGGAGAAGGAAGAGGAGAAGAGGAAGAAAAGAACAAGGAGAAGGAGAAGGAGGAAGAAGAAGGAGAAGGAGGAGCTACTTCTCCTTCTTCTCCTCCTTCCTCTCCTTCTTCTTATCCTCCTCGTTATCTTCTTCTTCTTCTCTTCTTCTTCTTCTTCTTTCCTTCCATTTTTCCTCTTTCTTCTCCTGTTGTCCCCTTCTTCGGGCTAAATTAGCTAAGAATGCCTTTTTGGAGCTAATTATGTCATTTCGAGTATAATTAGCTAAGTATAGGTCATGTTTTATTAAATAGAACATTTAGGAGCTAACTAAGCTAATTATGTCATTTAGGTGGAACCCTAGCTAACTATAGGTCGTTTCGGAGCTAACTTGGGTAATATAGGTCATTACGGAGCAAACTATGCTTATTAAGCCATTTTGGATCTAGCTAGGCTAATTTTAGGCCATTTAATACCTAACTTAGGGGGAATAGGTCATCTTGCAGCTACGTAAGCCTTATTATGTCATTTAGGAGAGAACTTAGCTAATCATAGGTTATTTTTAATTAAATAGGTCATTTTGGAGCTAACTAAGCTAATTATGTCATTTTGTAGGATAATTAGCCAATTTAGCCTTTCTTGGATGAGTCTAAGCTACGTAGAAGAAGAGAGAGAGAAGAAGAAGTAAAAGAAGGAGGAGGAGGAGGAGGCGGAGGAGAAGGAGAAGGAAGAGGAGAAGAAGAAGAAAAGAAGAAGGAGAAGGAGAAGGAGGAAGAAGGAGGAAGAAGAACGAGAAGGAGGATCTCCTTCTCCTTCTTCTCCTCCTTCTCCTTCTTCTTATCCTCCTCCTTCTCCTTCTTCTTCTTCTCTTCTTCTTCTTCTTCCTTCCTTTCATCTTTCCTCTTTCTTCTCCTCTTGTCCCCTTCTTCGGGCTAAATTGGCTAAGAATGCCTTTTTGGAGCTAATTATGTCATTTCGAGGATAATTAGCTAAGTATAGGTCATGTTTTATTAAATAGACCATTTTGGAGCTAACCAAGCTAACTATGTCATTTAGGTGGAACCCTAGCTAACTATAGGTCGTTTCGGAGCTAACTTGGGTAAAATAGGTCATTCCGAAGCAAACTATGCTTATTAAGCCATTTTGGATCTAGCTAGGCTAATTATAGGCCATTTAATACCTAAGTTAGGGGGAATAGGTCATCTTGCAGCTACGTAAGCCTTATTATGTCATTTAGGAGAGAACTTAGCTAACTATAGGTATATTTTTTATTAAATAGGACATTTTGGAGCTAACTAAGCTAATTATGTCATTTCGTAGGATAATTAGCCAATTTAGCCTTTCTTGGATGAGTCTAAGCTACGCAGAAGAAGAGAAAGAGAAGAAGAAGTAAAAGAAGGAGGAGGAGGAGGAGGAGGAGGAGAAGGAGAAGGAAGAGCAGAAGAAGAAGAAAAGAAGAAGGAGAAGGAAGAGGAGAAGAAGAAGAAAAGAGGAAGGAGAAGGAGAAGGAGGAAGAAGGAGAAGGAGGAGCTCCTTCTCCTTCTTATCCTTCTTCTTCTTATCCTCCTCCCTCTCTTCTTCTTCTTCTTTTCTTCTTCTTCTTCCTTACTTTCATTTTTCCTCTTTCTTCTCCTCTTGTCCCCTTCTTCGGGCTAAATTAGCTAAGAATGCCTTTTGGAGCTGATTATGTCATTTCGAGATAATTAGCTAAGTATAGGTCATGTTTTATTAAATAGACCACTCTGTAGCTAACTAAGCTAATTATGTCATTTAGGTGGAACCCTAGCTAACTATATTTCGTTTCGGAGCTAACTTGGGTAAAACAGGTCATTCCGGAGCAAACTATGCTTATTAAGCCATTTTGGATCTAGCTAGGCTAATTATAGGTCATTTAATACCTAAGTTGGGGGGAATAGGTCATCTTGCACCTACGTAAGCCTTATTATGTCATTTAGGAGAGAACTTAGCTAACTATAGGTCATTTTTTATTAAATAGGTCATTTTGGAGCTAACTAAGCTAATTATGTTATTTCGTAGGATAATTAGCCAATTTAGCCTTTCTTGGATGAGTCTAAGCTACGTAGAAGAAGAGAAAGAGAAGAAGAAGTAAAATAAGGAGGAGGAGGAGGAGAAGGAGAAGGAAGAGGAGAAGAAGGAGAAGGAGAAGGAGGAAGGAGGAAGAAGGAGGAACTCCTTCTCCTTCTTCTCCTCCTTCTTCTTATCCTCCTCCTTCTCTTCTTCTTCTCTTCTTCTTCTTCTTCTTCCTTCCTTTCATTTTTCCTCTTTCTTCTCCTCTTGTCCCCTTCTTCGGGATAAATTATTTAAGAATGCCTTTTTGGAGCTAATTATGTCATTTCGAGGATAATTAGCTAAGTATAGGCCATGTTTTAATAAATAGACCATTTTGGTGCTAACTAAGCTAATTATGTCATTTAGGTGGAACCCTAGCTAACTATATGTCATTTCGGGGCTAACTTGGGTAAAATAGGTCATTCCGGAGCAAACTATGCTTATTAAGCCATTTTGGATCTAGCTAGGCTAATTATAGGCCATTTAATACCTAAGTTAGGGGGAATAGGTCATCTTGCAGCTACGTAAGCCTTATTATGTCATTTAGGAGAGAACTGAGCTAACTATAGGTCATTTTTTATTAAATAGGTCATTTTGGAGATAACTAAGCTAATTATGTCATTTCGTAGGATAATTAACTAATTTAGCCTTTCTTGGATTAGTCTAAGCTACGTAGAAGAAGAGAAAGAGAAGAAGAAGTAAAAGAAGGAGGAGGAGGAGGAGGAGAAGGAGAAGGAAGAGGAGAAGAAGAAGAAAAGAAGGAGAAGGAGAAGGAGGAAGGAGGAAGGAGGAGAAGGAGGAACTCCTTCTCCTTCTTCTCCTCCTTCTTCTTATCTCCCTCCTTCTCTTCTTCTTCTTCTCTTCTTCTTCTTCTTCCTTCCTTTCACTTTTCCTCTTTCTTCTCCTCTTGTCTCCTTCTTCGGGCTAAATTAGCTAAGAATGCCTGTCTGGAGCTAATTATGTCATTTCGAGGATAATTAGCTAAGTATAGGTCATGTTTTATTTAATAGACCATTTTGGAGCTAACTAAGCTAATTATGTCATTTAGGTGGAACCCTAGCTAACTATATGTCGTTTCGGAACTAACTTGGGTAAAATAGGTCATTCCGGAGCAAACTATGCTTATTAAGCCATTTTGGATCTAGCTAGGCTAATTATAGGACATTTAATACCTAAGTTAGGGGGAATAGGTCATCTTGCAACTACGTAAGCCTTATTATGTCATTTAGGAGAGAACTTAGCTAACTATAGGTCATTTTTTATTAAATAGGTCATTTTGGAGCTAACTAAGCTAATTATGTCATTTCGTTGGATCATTAGCCAATTTAGCCTTTCTTGGATGAGTCTAAGCTATGTAGAAGAAGAGAAAGAGAAGAAGAAGTAAAAGAAGAAGGAGGAGGAGGAGGAGGAGGAGAAGGAGAAGGAGGAGGAGAAGAAGAAGAAAAGAAGAAAGAGAAGGAGAAGGAGGAAGAAGAAGGAGAAGGAGGAGCTCCTTCTCCTTCTTCTCCTCCTTCGTCTCCTTCTTCTTATCCTCCTCCTTCTCTTCTTCTTCTTCTCTTCTTCTTATTCTTCCTTCCTTTCATTTTCCTCTTTCTTCTCCTCTTGTCACCTTCTTCGGGCTAAATTAGCTTAGAATGCCTTTTTGGAGCTAATTATGTCATTTCGAGGATAATTAGCTAAGTATAGGTCATGTTTTATTAAATAGACCATTTTGGAGCCAACTAAGCTAATTATGTCATTTAGGTGGAACCCTAGCTAACTATAGGTTGTTTCGGAGCTAACTTGGGTAAAATAGGTCATTCCGGAGCAAACTATGCTTATTAAGCCATTTTTGATCTAGCTAGGCTAATTATAGGCCATTTAATACCTAAGTTAGGGGGAATAGGTCATCTTGCAGCTACGTAAGCCTTATTATGTCATTTAGGAGAGAACTTAGCTAACTATAGGTCATTTTTTATTAAATAGGTCATTTTGGAGCTAACTAAGCTAATTATGTCATTTCGTAGGATAATTAGCCAATTTAGCCTTTCTTGGATGAGTCTAAGCTACGTAGAAGAAGAGAAAGAGAAGAAGAAGTAAAAGAAGGAGGAGGAGGAGAAGGAGAAGGAAGAGGAGAAGAAGAAGAAAAGAACAAGGAGAAGAAGAAGAAGGAGGAAGAAGAAGGAGAAGGAGGAGCTACTTCTCCTTCTTCTCCTCCTTCCTCTCCTTCTTCTTATCCTCCTCCTTATCTTCTTCTTATTCTCTTCTTCTTCTTCTTCTTTCCTTCCATTTTTCCTCTTTCTTCTCCTGTTGTCCCCTTCTTCGGGCTAAATTAGCTAAGAATGCCTTTTTGGAGCTAATTATGTCATCTCGAGTATAATTAGCTAAGTATAGGTCATGTTTTATTAAATAGAACATTTAGGAGCTAACTAAGCTAATTATGTCATTTAGGTGGAATCCTAGCTAACTATAGGTCGTTTCGGAGCCAACTTGGGTAATATAGGTCATTACGGAGCAAACTATGCTTATTAAGCCATTTTGGATCTAGCTAGGCTAATTTTAGGCCATTTAATACCTAACTTAGGGGGAATAGGTCATCTTGCAGCTACGTAAGCCTTATTATGTCATTTAGGAGAGAACTTAGCTAACCATAGGTCATTTTTGATTAAATAGGTCATTTTGGAGCTAACTAAGCTAATTATGTCATTTTGTAGGATAATTAGCCAATTTAGCCTTTCTTGGATGAGTCTAAGCTACATAGAAGAAGAGAGAGAGAAGAAGAAGTAAAAGAAGGAGGAGGAGGAGGAGGCGGAGGAGAAGGAGAAGGAAGAGGAGAAGAAGAAGAAAAGAAGAAGGAGAAGGAGAAGGAGGAAGAAGGAGGAAGAAGAACGAGAAGGAGGATCTCCTTCTCCTTCTTCTCCTCCTTCTCCTTCTTCTTATCCTCCTCCTTCTCCTTCTTCTTCTTCTCTTCTTCTTCTTCTTCCTTCCTTTCATCTTTCCTCTTTCTTCTCCTCTTGTCCCCTTCTTCGGGCTAAATTGGCTAAGAATGCCTTTTTGGAGCTAATTATGTCATTTCGAGGATAATTAGCTAAGTATAGGTCATGTTTTATTAAATAGACCATTTTGGAGCTAACTAAGCTAATTATGTCATTTAGGTGGAACCCTAGCTAACTATAGGTCGTTTCGGAGCTAACTTGGGTAAAATAGGTCATTCCGAAGCAAACTATGCTTATTAAGCCATTTTGGATCTAGCTAGGCTAATTATAGGCCATTTAATACCTAAGTTAGGGGGAATAGGTCATCTTGCAGCTACGTAAGCCTTATTATGTCATTTAGGAGAGAACTTAGCTAACTATAGGTCATTTTTTTATTAAATATGTCATTTTGGAGCTAACTAAGCTAATTATGTCATTTTGTAGGATAATTAGCCAATTTAGCCATTTTGGAGCTAACTAAGCTAATTATGTCATTTAGATGGAAGTCTACTATTTTTTATTAAAACACTACAAATAACATACCATTATCGTCATCACGGCGGTGAAGCACGGTGGATCTGACTTGTTTCACCTGGAGAAGGCTGCCGTGGAGAAGGCTCCACTGTAGAAGGGTCGGGCGATGCGTTTCGGGAGATATTCTGCACCAAACATCGTTTGCAATGTGTCGTTAGCATGAGGACACTCTTAAGATCACTGCACTGAAATGAAACTCACCGTCCCTGCCACGTTAATGACTGGCATCGGCGGAGGGACTTGGCCGCTCTTCTAGCACATAGACTTGTATATTTGGTTTCGACAAGTAAAACTTTTTATTTATTAATGAAACGGACATTCAAATGCAAGATTTGAAATAACATGAAGAAGAAACTTACCACGAAGTGCTCGTATATGGCCCTGTTAGACGCATCATTCCGTGCCCTCTCCGTCTCCACCAATGCAATCGTCCTCTCCTCCAGCTCCCTAATTTCCTTATCATTCTCCGCCATAGCCTCCTGCATTGCTTCTCTCTCTTCCTGAATAGCAGCCTTCAACACAACTCATTGTTAGCAATGTAATCATATTGGTTCCAACGCACAACATAATGCGGAAAGATAGTTGAGTCCATTAAACTAACCTCGATGGCGAGCTCGACCGGCCGTGGACGACGTGTTATCTCCAGACAAGAGCTCGTTTGGCGTGCCTTTATCTGCCGGAGAGTGCTAGGACAACGTATAAGGCCGTCTCCAATGGCGATCGAGCCATGGGGCCTCCCGTTGCTAGCTATCATCACCAGCTCTGGATCAATAGGCCCCTCGCTCGGGTTAAAGTCCTCCCCTTTCCTCGACTTCCCGTGATCTCTGTACTTCACGAGCTTGTCGTGGGAGGAGATGTTGGTGAAGTTTTCTGGATGCTCGAGGTCAGACTCAGAGAATGCCTTGACCTTCTTATGCGAGGCAGTATGGGCCATCGCATACAGGTCGTACATCTGTGGCATCTCCGTCTTATTGTGATGCGCCTAAAAGAGAGAGAGAGGAAAATTGTATTAGTAAAGGGCTCAAGATAGCATTAAGAATGAATTGCATGAGTCATGAAGCAAACCACATACCCAGTTCTCGCCAAATTGGATTAAGTTGACGCTCCATTGATGGTGTGGCACACCAACCATTTTGCGACGCCTCTCCTTGGCATTGTTGTGGCTGGCCTCCCACGTTTCGGAGCACCACTGATCCACCAAGGCCTCCCAACAATCCATCTTATCCACACACCATCTCGGGGGCACCTAAGTTAATAAAGAGAAATTTGAGCGCGTAAGAATCAAATCAAGGAAACTAACTACAAAGCCTTAATAATATGTAATTACTGTTGGGGAACGTCGCATGGGAAACAAAAAATTTCCTACGCGCACGAAGACCTATCATGGTGATGTCCATCTACGAGAGGGGATGAGTGATCTACGTACCCTTGTAGACCGTACAGCAGAAGCGTTAGAGACCGCGGTTGATGTAGTGGAACGTCCTCACGTCCCTCGATCCGCCCCGCGAACAATCCCGCGATCAGTCCCACGATCTAGCACCGAACGGACGGCACCTCCGCGTTCAGCACACGTACAGCTCGACGATGATCTCGGCCTTCTTGATCCAGCAAGAGAGATGGAGAGGTAGAAGAGTTCTCCGGCAGCGTGACGGCGCTCCGGAGGTTGGCGATGACCTTGTCTCAGCAGGGCTCCGCCCGAGCTCCGCAGAAACGCGATCTAGAGGAAAAACCGTGGAGGTATGTGGTCGGGCTGCCGTGGAAAAGTCGTCTCAAATCAGCCCTAAAACCTCCGTATATATAGGTGGGCGGGAGGGGGCCTTGCCTTGGGGCTCAAGGAGCCCCAAGGGGGTCGGCCGAGTCCAAGGGGGAGGACTCCCCCCCCCCCAAACCGAGTTGGACTAGGTTTGGTGGGAGGGAGTCCCCCTTCCTTCCCACCTCCTCCCTTTTTTTTTCTTTCTCTCTTGATTTTCTTCTCCTTGGCGCATAGGGCACTTGTGGGCTGTCCCACCAGCCCACTAAGGGGTGGTGTGTCTCCCCCAAGGCCTATGGGCTTCCCCGGGGTGGGTTGCCCCCCCGGTGAACTCCCGGAACCCATTCGTCATTCCCGGTACATTCCCGGTAACACCGAAAACCTTCCGGTAATCAAATGAGGTCATCCTATATATCAATCTTCGTTTCCGGACCATTCCGGAAACCCTCGTGACGTCCGTGATCTCATCCGGGACTCCGAACAACATTCGGTAACCAACCATATAACTCAAATACACATAAAACAACGTCGAACCTTAAGTGTGCAGACCCTGCGGGTTCGAGAACTATGTAGACATGACCCGAGAGACTCCTCGGTCAATATCCAATAGCGGGACCTGGATGCCCATATTGGATCCCACATATTCTACGAAGATCTTATCTTTTGAACCTCAGTGCCAAGGATTCGTATAATCCCGTATATCATTCCCTTTGTCCTTCGGTATGCTACTTGCCCGAGATTCGATCGTCAGTATCCGCATACCTATTTCAATCTCGTTTACCGGCAAGTCTATTTACTCGTTCCATAATACAAGATCCCGCAACTTACACTAAGTTACATTGCTTGCAAGGCTTGTGTGTGATGTTGTATTACCGAGTGGGCCCCGAGATACCTCTCCGTCACACGGAGTGACAAATCCCAGTCTTGATCCATACTAACTCAACTAACACCTTCGGAGATACCTGTAGAGCATCTTTATAGTCACCCAGTTACGTTGCGACGTTTGATACACACAAAGCATTCCTCCGGTGTCAGTGAGTTATATGATCTCATGGTCATAGGAATAAATACTTGACACGCAGAAAACAGTAGCAACAAAATGACACGATCAACATGCTACGTCTATTAGTTTGGGTCTAGTCCATCACGTGATTCTCCCAATGACGTGATCCAGTAATCAAGCAACAACACCTTGTTCATAATCAGAAGACACTGACTATCATCGATCAACTGGCTAGCCAACTAGAGGCATGCTAGGGACGGTGTTTTGTCTATGTATCCACACATGTAAATGAGTCTTCATTCAATACAATTATAGCATGGATAATAAACTGTTATCTTGATACAGGAATTATAATAATAACTATATTTATTACTGCCTCTAGGGCATAATTCCAACAGTCTCCCACTTGCACTAGAGTCAATAATCTAGCCCTCACATCACCATGTGAATTACATTGTAATAAATCTAACACCCATACAGTTCTGGTGTCGATCATGTTTTGGCCGTGGAAGAGGTTTAGTCAGCGGGTCTGCTACATTCAGATCCGTGTGCACATTGCATATATTTACGTCCTCTTCCTCGACGTAGTCGCAGATGAGGTTGAAGCGTCGTTTGATGTGTCTGGTCTTCTTGTGAAAACGTGGTTCCTTTGCTAAGGCAATGGCACCAGTGTTGTCACAGAACAAGGTTATTGGATTCAGTGCGCTTGGCACCACTCCAAGATCCGTCATGAACTGCTTCATCCAGACACCCTCCTTAGCTGCCTCCGAGGCAGCCATGTACTCCCCTTCACATGTAGAATCTGCTACGACGCTTTGCTTGGAACTGCACCAGCTTACTGCACCCCCATTAAGAATAAATACGTATCCGGTTTGCGACTTAGAGTCGTCCGGATCTGTGTCAAAGCTTGCATCGACGTAACCTTTTACGGCGAGCTCTTCGTCACCACCATACACGAGAAACATCTCCTTAGTCCTTTTCAGGTACTTCAGGATATTCTTGACCGCTGTCCAGTGATCCACTCCTGGATTACTCTGGAACCTACCTGCCATACTTATGGCCAGGCTAACATCCGGTCTAGTGCACAACATCGCATACATGATAGAACCTATGGCTGAAGCATAGGGGACGGAGCGCATATGCTCTCTATCTTCATCAGTTGCTGGGCACTGAGTCTTACTCAATCTCGTACCTTGTAAAACTGGCAAGAACCCTTTCTTGGACTATTCCATTTTGAACCTCTTCAAAACTTTATCAAGGTATGTGCTTTGTGAAAGTCCTATCAGGCGTTTTGATCTATCCCTATAGATCTTAATGCCTAGAATGTAAGCAGCTTCTCCTAGGTCTTTCATAGAGAAACTTTTATTCAAGTAACCTTTTATGCTCTCCAAAAACTCTATGTTGTTTCCAATCAGTAATATGTCATCCACATATAATATTAGAAACGCCACAGAGCTCCCACTCACTTTCTTGTAAATACAAGATTCTCCAACCACTTGTATAAACCCAAATGCCTTGATCACCTCATCAAAGCTTTTGTTCCAACTCCGAGGTGCTTGCACCAGCCCATAAATGGATCGCTGGAGCTTCCACACCTTGTTAGCATTCTTAGGATCGACAAAACCTTCGGGTTGCATCATATACAACTCTTCCTTAAGGAAACCGTTAAGGAACGCCGTTTTGACATCCATCTGCCAGATTTCATAATCGAAAAATGCAGCTATTGCTAACATGATTCTGACGGACTTAAGCATCGCCACGGGTGAGAAAGTCTCATAGTAGTCAATTCCTGGAACTTGTGAAAAACCCTTTGCCACAAGTCGAGCTTTATAAACGGTCACATTACCGTCAGCGTCCGTCTTCTTCTTAAAGATCCATTTGTTCTGAATAGCCTTGCGGCCCTCAGGTAGTATCTCCAAAGTCCACACTTTGTTCTCATACATGGATCCTATCTCGGATTTCATGGCTTCTAGCCATTTGTTGGAATCTAGGCCCACCATTGCTTCTTCATAACTTGCAGGTCCATTGTTGTCTAACAACATGATTGATAAGACGGGATTACCGTACCACTCTGGAGCAGCCTGTGATCTCGTCGACCTGCGTGGTTCAACAGAAACTTGAACTAGAGTTTCATGATCATCATCATTAACTTCCTCCTCAACTGGCGTCGCAACGATAGAGGTTTCCCCTTGCCCTGCGCCACCATCCAGAGGGATGAGAGGTTCGACAACCTCGTCAAGTTCTATCTTCCTCCCACTCAATTCTCTCGAGAGAAACTCCTTCTCGAGAAAAGCTCCGTTCTTAGCAACACACACTTTGCCCTCGGATTTGAGATAGAAGGTGTACCCAACTGTCTCTTTTGGGTAACCTATGAAGACGCACTTTTCCGCTTTGGGTTCCAGCTTTTCAGGCTGAAGCTTTTTGACATAAGCATCACATCCCCAAACTTTAAGAAACGACAATTTTGGCCTCTTGCCATACCACAGTTCGTATGGTGTCGTCTCAACGGATTTTGATGGTGCCCTATTTAAAGTGAATGCAGCTGTTTCTAATGCATAACCCCAAAATGATAACGGCAAATCAGTAAGAGACATCATAGATCGCACCATCTCCAACAAAGTACGATTACGATGTTCGGACACACCATTACGCTGTGGTGTTCCAGGCGGTGTTAACTGTGAAACAATTCCACATTGTCTTAAGTGAGCACCAAACTCGAAACTCAGATATTCACCCCCACGATCAGACCGTAGGAACTTGATCTTCTTGTTACGATGATTTTCCACTTCACTCTGAAATTGCTTGAACTTTTCAAATGTTTCAGACTTATGCTTCATCAAGTAGACATAACCATATCTACTTAAATCGTCAGTGAAGGTGAGAAAATAACGATATCCGCCGCGTGCCTCCACGCTCATTGGACCACACACATCGGTATGTATGATTTCCAATAAGTCACTTGCACGCTCCATTGTTCCGGAGAACGGAGTCTTAGTCATCTTGCCCATGAGGCATGGTTCGCACGTGTCAAGTGAATCAAAGTCAAGTGACTCCAAAAGTCCATCAGCATGGAGTTTCTTCATGCGCTTTACACCAATATGACCCAAGCGGGAGTGCCACAAAAATATGGCGCTATCATTGTTTACTCTAACTCTTTTGGTCTCAATGTTATGTATATGCGTATCGCTATCAAGATTCAATATGAACAATCCTCTCACATTCGGTGCATGACCATAAAAGATGTTACTCATAGAAATAGAACAACCATTATTCTCAGACTTAAAAGAGTAACCGTCTCGCAATAAACAAGATCCAGATATAATGTTCATGCTCAACGCAGGCACTAAATAACAATGATTTATGTTCACCACTAATCCCGATGGTAGCTGAAGTGACACTGTGCCGACGGCGATTGCATCAACCTTGGAACCATTTCCTACGCGCATCGTCACTTCGTCTTTCGCCAGCCTTCGTCTATTCCGCAGTTCCTGCTTCGAGTTGCAAATATGAGCAATAGAACCGGTATTAAATACCCAGACACTACTACGAGAGCCGGTTAAGTACACATCAATAACATGTATATCAAATATACCTGATTTTTCTTTGCCCGCCTTCTTATCTGCCAGATACTTGGGGCAATTGCGCTTCCAGTGACCCATACCCTTGCAATAGAAACACTCCGTTTCAGGCTTAGGTCCAGCTTTGGGTTTCTTCGGCGGATTGGCAACAGGCTTGCCGCTCTTCTTCGAATTGCCCTTCTTGCCTTTGTCGCTTCTCTTGAAACTAGTGGTCTTATTCACCATCAACACTTGATGCTCTTTACGGAGTTCAGACTCTGCGACTTTCAACATCGCAAACAACTCGCCGGGAGACTTGTTCATCCCTTGCATGTTGTAGTTCAACACAAAGCCTTTGTAGCTTGGCGGCAGTGATTGAAGGATTCTGTCAGTGATAGCTTCTTGCGGGAGTTCAATCCCCAGTTCAGCCAGACGGTTTGAGTACCCAGACATTTTGAGCACATGTTCACTGACAGACGAGTTTTCCTCCATCTTGCAAGCATAGAATTTATCGGAGGTCTCATACCTCTCGATCCGGGCGTTCTTCTGTAAGATAAACTCCAACTCCTGGAACATCTCAAATGCTCCATGACGCTCAAAGCGACGTTGAAGTCCCGGTTCTAAGCCATACAAGACTGCACATTGAACTATTGAGTAGTCCTCCTTACGTGCTAAACAAGCGTTCTTAACATCTTGATCAGCCGTAGCGGGTGGTTCATCTCCTAGCGCAGCATTAAGGACATAATCCTTCTTCCCAGCTTGTAAGATTAGCTTAAGATTACGAGCCCAGTCTACAAAGTTGCTTCCATCATCTTTCAACTTAGCTTTCTCTAGGAACGTATTAAAATTCAGGATGACTCTCGCGTGAGCCATGATCTACAACACAAATATATTCAAAGTGGACTTAGACTATGTTCAAGATAATTAGAGTTTAACTTAATCAAATTATATGCTAAACTCCCACTCAAAAAGTACATCTCTAGTCATTTGAGTGGTTCATGATCCACTTACACTATCCCAAGTCCGATCATCACGTGAGTTGAGTATAGTTTCAGTGGTAAGCATCCCTATGCTAATCATATCAACTATATGATTCATGATCGACCTTTCGGTCTCATGTGTTCCGAGGCCATGTCTGCACATGCTAGGCTCGTCAAGCTTAACCCGAGTGTTCCGCGTGCGCAACTGTTTTGCACCCGTTGTATGTGAACGTTGAGTCTATCACACCCGATCATCACGTGGTGTCTCGAAACGACGAACTGTAGCAACGGTGCACAGTCGGGGAGAACACAATTTCATCTTGAAATTTTAGTGAGAGATCACCTCATAATGCTACCGTCGTTCTAAGCAAAATAAGGTGCATAAAAGGATTAACATCACATGCAATTCATAAGTGACATGATATGGCCATCATCACGTGCTTCTTGATCTCCATCACCAAAGCACCGGCACGATCTTATTGTCACCGGCGCCACACCATGATCATCCATCAACGTGTTGCCATCGGGGTTGTCGTGCTACTTATGCTATTACTACTAAAGCTACATCCTAGCAAAATAGTAAACGCATCTGCAAGCACAAACGTTAGTATAAAGACAACCCTATGGCTCCTGCCGGTTGCCGTACCATCGACGTGCAAGTCGATATTTCTATTACAGCATGATCATCTCATACATCCAATATATCACATCACATCGTTGGCCATATCACATCACAATCATACCCTGCAAAAACAAGTTAGACGTCCTCTAATTTTGTTGTTGCATGTTTTACGTGGTGACCAAGGGTATCTAGTAGGATCGCATCTTACTTACGCAAACACCACAACGGAGATATATGAGTTGCTATTTAACCTCATCCAAGGACCTCCTCGGTCAAATCCGATTCAACTAAAGTTGGAGAAACCGTCACTTGCCAGTCATCTTTGAGCAAAGGGGGTTACTCGTAACGATGAAACCAGTCTCTCGTAAGCGTATGAGTAATGTCGGTCCAAGCCGCTTCAATCCAACAATGCCGCGGAATCAAGAAAAGACTAAGGAGGGGCAGCAAAACGCACATCACCGCCCACAAAAACTTTTGTGTTCTACTCGAGAAGACATCTACGCATGAACCTAGCTCATGATGCCACTGTTGGGGAACGTCGCATGGGAAACAAAAATTTTCCTACGCGCACGAAGACCTATCATGGTGATGTCCATCTACGAGAGGGGATGAGTGATCTACATACCCTTGTAGACCGTACAGCAGAAGCGTTAGAGAACGCGGTTGATGTAGTGGAACGTCCTCACGTCCCTCGATCCGCCCCGCGAACAATCCTGCGATCAGTCCCACGATCTAGCACCGAACGGACGGCACCTCTGCGTTCAGCACACGTACAGCTCGACGATGATCTCGGCCTTCTTGATCCAGCAAGAGAGACGGAGAGGTAGAAGAGTTCTCCGGCAGCGTGACGGCGCTCCGGAGGTTGGTGATGACCTTGTCTCAGCAGGGCTCCGCCCGAGCTCCGCAGAAACGCGATCTAGAGGAAAAACCGTGGATGTATGTGGTCGGGCTGCCGTGGAAAAGTCGTCTCAAATCAGCCCTAAAACCTCCGTATATATAGGTGGGAGGGAGGGGGCCTTGCCTTGGGGCTCAAGGATCCCCAAGGGGGTCGGCCGAGTCCAAGGGGGAGGACTCCCCCCCCAAACCGAGTTGGACTAGGTTTGGTGGGAGGGAGTCCCCCTTCCTTCCCACCTCCTCCCTTTTTTTTCTTTCTCTTTTGATTTTCTTCTCCTTGGCGCATAGGGCACTTGTGGGCTGTCCCAACTGCCCACTAAGGGCTGGTGTGTCTCCCCCAAGGCCTATGGGCTTCCCCGGGGTGAGTTGCCCCCCCGGTGAACTCCCGGAACCCATTCGTCATTCCCGGTACATTCCCGGTAACTCCGAAAACCTTCCGGTAATCAAATGAGGTCATCCTATATATCAATCTTCGTTTCCGGACCATTACGGAAACCCTCGTGACGTCCGTGATCTCATCCGGGACTCCGAACAACATTCGGTAACCAACCATATAACTCAAATACACATAAAACAACGTCGAACCTTAAGTGTGCAGACCCTGCGGGTTCGAGAACTATGTAGACATGACCCGAGAGACTCCTCGGTCAATATCCAATAGCGGGACCTGGATGCCCATATTGGATCCTACATATTCTACGAAGATCTTATCGTTTGAACCTCAGTGCCAAGGATTCGTATAATCCCGTATATCATTCCCTTTGTCCTTCGGTATGCTACTTGCCCGAGATTCGATCGTCAGTATCCGCATACCTATTTCAATCTCGTTTACCGGCAAGTCTCTTTACTCGTTCCGTAATACAAGATCCCGCAACTTACACTAAGTTACATTGCTTGCAAGGCTTGTGTGTGATGTTGTATTACCGAGTGGGCCCCGAGATACCTCTCCGTCACACGGAGTGACAAATCCCAGTCTTGATCCATACTAACTCAACTAACACCTTCGGAGATACCTGTAGAGCATCTTTATAGTCACCCAGTTACGTTGCGATGTTTGATACACACAAAGCATTCCTCCGGTGTGAGTGAGTTATATGATCTCATGGTCATAGGAATAAATACTTGACACGCAGAAAACAGTAGCAACAAAATGACACGATCAACATGCTACGTCTATTAGTTTGGGTCTAGTCCATCACGTGATTCTCCCAATGACGTGATCCAGTTATCAAGCAAAAACACCTTGTTCATAATCAGAAGACACTGACTATCATCGATCAACTGGCTAGCCAACTAGAGGCATGCTAGGGACGGTGTTTTGTCTATGTATCCACACATGTAAATGAGTCTTCATTCAATACAATTATAGCATGGATAATAAACTATTATCTTGATATAGGAATTATAATAATAACTATATTTATTATTGCCTCTAGGGCATAATTCCAACAATTACCTTCATGTAATGCTCCTTCTCCATCTTAGCATCACGGCACTTCGCCTTGTCAATCCTAATACGCCGTGTGGCATAGTAGTCTTGAACAGCCTGCACCCGAGCCTCGTGCCGAAAGTTTTGAAGTAGGCGGCGACATTCGATTTCGATAACCTTTGCCACGTCCTCCACGTATCCCTCCTCACACCTGTAGTAGGTCTGCAAACGAGACAACACCGATTAGTACAATAAATAGCTATGGTTGATTTATAATTGTGTGAAGGAGAAATTACCCAGAACTTTCGGATCACCATGTCCGCCCTCGTGTCGCACAAAACACCGTCGATCTCCACCTCCGGCGGGGCCGGGGCACCCAAGTAGTGCTCCCAGGTCATTCCTACCTCTCGCTCCCGACCGGGCAACATAACAAACCATGGGAAGTTTTTATGGCAAAGCACACCAAGGACGCTGTTGGGCTTGCGGACACCCTTGGCAACAATCCAACCCCTACAGTATGACAGATTAAAGCCCAAACATTAGATATTTGAGAAAACGCGAAGGCAAAAGGTTAAATAAGAGTAAACTAACTTACTTGTCCCCATTTTGCCTAATTGACCAGCTCTGCTCGGGGGTCGCCGGCACGAGCGGGAGCCCCGAACTACCACACTGGTGGACGGTAGCCCCCTCACCCAGCTCCTTGTCGCTATCAGCATGGCCACTTGGCTCAGCCCAGGTATCCCACTGGGTCTCTTGGGACGTACCCTCATCCCTGCTTTGCTCCAGAGTCGCCTGGAATGAAGCCTCGGGGACACGAGTCTCGTGGGTCGAAGGCTCGTCGACCCGAGGCTCGTGAACCGGAGACCGTGTAGCCTCCACCTCAGACGAATCCACCCTAGAAGTCCTGTGCTCAGGTGAATCAGCTTGGGGTGGTGGCGGAGACCGTGTAGCCGCCACCTCAGAAGGCGTGGCAGCCACCGCCCTACCTCTCCAGCGGCCACGTGTACCTTTAGTACAACATAAATACCAACATGAGTAATAAAATGTATATAAATACAAATATGCATACAACATGAGTACAACATAAATACCAACATGAATACAACGTGTACCTTTAGTACCTCTCGGCTTCACGGGGGGTCGACCTCCTCTCACGGGGGGCGCTCCTTGCAGAGTAGAGAGCAACGCTATCTGAAGAGGCGATGCAGGAATGGAAGTACCCATCCCATCACCCACCGACGAAGAAGGAGCCGCGGAGTGCTTTCGACCCTTTCCCACCATCTTTCAACACCTGTCATGACAAAGAGTAAATGAAATTAGTACAACATAAATACCAACATGAGTAATAAAATGTATATAATTTAAGTGTATCATTGTCATAAATACCAACATGACTAATAAAAATTGAATACCTAACATGAACTCAAAATTTATATATAGTATAATAGTTGAATACCTGACATGAACTAATAACAATCGTGCTCGTCTATATATGCTTGGGGGTCAATAAATGCATCATGATCATCACTATCATCTATAAATGCATCATCATCATCACTATCACGAAGAACATGTGGAAGGCCACCATTATGTAATCGGTCAATAAGTGATAGGTCATCCGCAGCAGTAACCTCTTCTTCTTCTCCCAGCTCTTCCTGTTCGGGCTCAGGGGTTAAGACGGATTCACTGTTGCTGTCTAATTCAATCTTCTGGGGTGAAGTAGAGCGGTTCTTGAAACGTTTCTTGGACATACGTGTTTCTTGGAAGAATTCTCCTTCATATGTGTCTGGGTTAATGTGAGGTTCGTAATCCTCTTCATTAAGGGTAGGTGGTCTAAAATGTGGTGGCACTTCATAAACGACATCCCAACCTTTGAGATTTGGATCAGTTTGGCAGGCCCACGGTAGATAGAAAACTTGTGTCACCTGTTGAGCCGTAATATAGACATCGGGAACATCTAAGTGGGTGTTTTGGTTGATTTCGACTAGTCCTATATGTTCATGAGTCCTTCTAGTCTCCCTCGGCTCAAACCAATAACATTTGAAGACTACGACGGTCGGTGGGTTTTCACCATAGAATAGAAGTTCATAAATTGCTTCAACTCTTCCATAATACTCGGTGTCTCCTTCGCCAATAGCAGAGACGGAACAATTCGTAGTCTTTAGGTCGGGCATAGATAGCTCTTTGCCAAAGGTACGAAAGTGATACCCGTTGATGTTGTATTTGTCAAATGAATGGACCTTATAGTCAAAACCATTAGCGACTTGTCTCAACTCGGCATCCATAGACTCTGCATCAGCCTATGAGTTTAATACGAAAGTATGGATGCATTAGCCGCAAATTAGACCAAGAAATCAAATGGGCCCTTAATGGTAATTAATTACCCTTTGTTTGAACCAAGAGATGAAACCGGGATAGTTGCCTCCATGCTTTGCGAGAAGCTCATACTCTTCGACGGAATCCTTTTCGATGACCGCTCCATCCAAGAATTCGGCGACGTATCGACTATATCAAATATCCGGGAATAAGAGTAGTTCATAGCAATTAGAAGTTGCGGAACAATAAATTACCGAGAACTTACTCGATGTACGACCGCACTTTGAATAGGCTGAGGTTGGATCGAACTTTTTTTGGATCGCCATCATTGTACAGAGGCTTCTGGTTATGCAAATGATGATTTTTGGCTTCGTAGTGTGCTGTCACGAAGTTTGCCGCCTCCTCAGTAATGAATGCCTCGGCCATCGATGCTTCAATTCTACGTTTATTTTTACACTTAGCTCGAAGCGTCTTCTGCCCCCCCATTCTTGCCTCGGTCGGGAGATGCAAAATCAAATGTTGCATTGGATTAAAGAAGCCCGGTGGAAAGATCTTTTCTAATTTGCAGATCAACCCCGGCGCCAACTCTTCCATTTCATCTAGCACGCCAGGCGATAGTTCTTTCGCACAAAGAGAACGGAAGAAATAGCTCAGCTCTGCCAGTAATAGCCATTCATCCTCAGGGATAAAGCCACGCAACATCACCGGCATTACCCGCTCAATCCATATGTGCCAATCATGACTCTTGAGCCCAAATATTTTCAATTTCTCAAGACTCGCTCCCCTCTTTAGATTCGCAGCATACCCATCGGGGAACATCAACCGCATTTTCACCCACAATAGCATTTCCCTTATAGCTGGCCTTTCATGATTGAACCATGCCTTTGGCTTCGCTATGCTTTGCTTTCCTTTCCGTTGTCGCAAGTTTTGCAACGGTCTATCACATAGAGCCTCCAGGTCGATTCTAGCCTTAGGATTATCTTTTGACTTCCCCTCTATGCCGAACAATGTACCAAAAATGGCCTCCGCAATATTCTTTTCAGTGTGCATCACGTCAATGTTGTGTGGGCAAAGGAGGTCTTTGAAGTAAGGCAGATCCCATAAGCATGACTTGTGAGTCCAGGCGTGTTCCGTATTATACCCTTTGAAGTATCCTGGACGCAAAGGATTAGGCTCGAGAGCGTTTAACTGATCAAGGGTCTGTTGGCCTATTAACGCAGCTGGTGCAGTGTTTTTGACAACTCTACCTTTGATGAAATTCTTCTTGTCTTTTATGAACTTATGGTGAGGATCCAGGAATTGTCTATGCATGTCGAAGCAAGAATACTTGCGACCAGCCTGCAGCCAACGGAACTGAAGAGTTTCCTTGCATGTGGTGCATGGGAACCTTCCATGCACACACCAGCCAGCGAATAGCGCAAACGCCGGATAATCATGCGTCGAGTACATGTACCACACATGCATTTTGAAATTTGTTTTGGTAGCCGCGTCGTAGGTCTTGATCCCATTATCCCAGGCTTCTTGCAACTCATCCTTAAGCGGCTGCATGTACACATTCATATTCTTCCCCGGATAGTTGGGCCCTGGAATTATCAACGTCAGGAAAATGTTCTTTCTTTTCATAATCTCTCCGGGTGGCAAATTTAGTGGAATGACAAATACAGGCCAACAACTGTATTGTGCTGCCGTCATACCATACACATTGAACCCATCCGTGCTGATGGCAACTCTAGGTTGCCTTGGATCTTCTGATTTATCCTTATGTAATGCATCGAAGTGCCTCCACTCAAAACCATCTGAAGTGTGTACCAGCATCTTGTTCCCATCCGCATCTAGTTTGGTTCTTTTGCCCAATTTGTGCCATGTCATCTGTCGGGCCGTCTCTTCGACCATGAAAAGACGTTGAAGTCTTGGTACGATTGGCAGATACCGAAGAACACTAATGGGGATTTTGGTCTGATTCTTCTCACCCATGCCGTTGTCTACCACAATATACCTAGAAGAATTGCAAATGGGGCAATAGTTCAAGGCCGCATACTCAAGCCTAAATAAGGCACATCCATTCTCACAGGCAAGTATCTTCTCATAGGGAATCTTAAGTACACGGAGGATTTTGTCTGACTGGTACAGGTTTGCAGGCAGTACATGGCCTTTGGATATAAAGCGTCCAAATATCGTCATCATCGCGTCGTAGCATTCTCTGCCTAGGTTGAATTGAGCCTTCAGAGCCATTACTTGCACGATGGCATCCAGCTGACAAAGCTCAGTCTGCTCGTGGAGAGGACGCTTTGAAGACTCCAATATTTTGTAGAAGGCCCTTGCATATTCCTCCATCTCATCGTCCGAATCCCGAGCATCATCAAAGTCTTGCACCATGTCTTCAATCCCGGTACCATGCTCGTCGGTGCGACGATGAATCACCTCAGCTCTGGCACGTTGGTCAGACTCGCCATGGAAAGTACACACCGTATAATTAGGCGTAAAACCCCACTTCTGCAGGTGTTTACCCATTTCAAACTCTGTCTCCTTTTTCCAGTTGTCGCAGTAGGGGCACGGGCACCATGTTTTTTGCTGGCCATTTGCAAATGCGGCTCTCACAAACCCCCTGGTTTTTGTTAACCATTCATGGGTCATGTCTTTCTGACTAGGGTGACCAGTGTACATCCAAGCACGATCACTCATGTTGCCTAGCTACCTATGGGGGCACAAGAAATAAATATATAATTCATCATCTATATTAATACGCTAATCAGGTTTGTCAGTTTTATTACGTCCATGCAACCTACACGCTAATAGGTAAAGATAGGTCCTAATCCCACCCGAGTATGTGTAGATTGGGTTCGTTTTCCCATGCTCTGCTCCAGATGCGACGCAAAATTTCGGCAGCACCTCCCCGCTGTTCTCCTGATACACGTCTCGGCAATAAGCAGAGAGGATGTGTACCCGGAGAACAGCAGGGGAGGCACTGACGAAATTCCGCATCGGATCCGGAGCACAGCATACGGGAAAACAAACCAAATCTACACATACTCGGGCTGTCCATGAATAATGTTGGACAATTCAAAAGGATGGCGGTTATAAATATGCAAAGAAATGCATATTTATAGATGTCGCCCTTTCGAACGGGAGACGCATACTGGTCATGCATACTCATGATTGAAGAAACCTATAGCTAGCAAGTTTCATCGGCACTAAGACCGGGACAGAGAAAATTAAGGGGGTAGGAGGAGAAGTCATTTGTGCTCACCAGCAAACGCAAGGGCGGAGCTCGTCCAACGCACGTGGAGGTCGTCGAACAACTAAACATTGAAATTCACACGATCAACACAAATACGATGTTTTTATAATTAACATCATCGGAAAATATGTGACCCAACTCATAATTTACAAAACTATGACCTCGTGGGCCTCTAGAAGGCCGAAAAGCACCTTCTCGTTCAACAGAAGGCAGAAGAGGTGTCGGGGGTCGGGGCTTAGTGGCATCGGGAGTCAGTGCCGTCGAGGGTCGGTGGTGTCGGGTGTCGGCGGCATCGGGGGTCGGGGGGTTAGTGGCGTCGGTTGTGGGGGGTCAGTGGCGTCGGGGGTCGAGGGTTAGTGACGTCGGGTGTCGAGGGTGAGTGATGTCGGGTGTCAGTGGCGTCGGGGGTCGGGGGTTGGTGGCGTCGAGCGTCGGGGGTCGGGAGTCGTGGGCCGAGGGTCTGGGTCGGGGGTCGAGGGTTAGTGTTGTCGGGGGTCGGGGGTCAGTGGCGTCGGGGGTCGATGGTCGGGGGTCAGTGGCGTCGGGCGTCAGGCGTCGGGGTTCGAGGGTTAGTTTCGGGGTGCCGGGGTTCCCTTTTCCTCTTCTTTCTTCTTCTCCTCTCTCCTCTTTTTCTTCTTTTTCTTCTTTTCTTCTTCTTCTTCTTTTTCTTATTATTTTTTCTCCTCCTCCTCCCCTCCTCCTTTTCTCCTCCTATTCTTTTTCTTCTTCTACTTCTTCTTCTTCTTCTTCTTCTTCTTCTTTCTCCTCGTCCTCTTCTTCTTCTTCTTCTTCTTCTTCCTTTTTCTCCTCCTCCTCCTCCTCCTCTTCTTCTTCTTCTACTTCTTCTTCTTCTTCTTCTTTTCGTTCTTCTTCTAATTATTTTCTTCTTTTCCTTTTTTATTTTTCATTTTTTCTCCTTTTGCTTTTCCTCTGTTTTTCTTCTAACCTAACTAACTAACCTAATTACCCTAATAATCTAACTAAATAAACTAACTAAATTACCCTACATATAATAAAAAACTAACCTAATAAACTAACTAAAGTAATTAACTTTTTTAAAAATAAAAAGAAAAAGAACTCACCTGCGGGGTGGTGTGGGCGGCGGTGGACGACGGCAGGGGGCGGCGGCGGCGGCGGTGGACGACGGCAGGGGGCAGGGGGCGCGCGGCAGGGGGCTCTCCGCGGGGAGGGGCTCGCCACGAGGGTGGGTCGCCGTGGAGAGGGGCTCTCACGGGGAGGGGCTCGCCGCGGGGAGGGGCTCTCGCGGGGAGGGGGTCGCCGTGGGGTGAGGGGAGAGAGAGTGGCCGGGGGAGAGAGAGACAGTGAGCGAGGAGGGGGTTAACGACCGTTATAGGGCGGCCCCTTTGTCGTCCGCCCCCCGACGGCAAAGGGCCCCATGGCAGACGGCAAAGGCCCCCGAACGGCAAAGGCCCCCGGATGTAGGACACGGCAGGCATGGGACCCACCCGTCCTCTTTGCCGTCTACCCTCGGTATCTTTGCCGTCCGCTGGCAGACGGCAAAGGGCTGACACATGGCAAATAGTATTTTTGCCATGTGTCAGCCCTTTGCCGTCTGCCTTGTGTCAACTGATGGCAAAGAGGTTCTTTGCCATCAGCCAGCAGACGACAAAGAACTGGCTGACGACAAAGAACTGGATTCCAGTAGTGAAAGTACATACGGATCTGAATGTTGCAGATCTGTTGACTATATATTTTGCACGAGCAAAACGTGATCAACACAAGAACTCTACGGGTGTTAGATTCATTACCATGTAATACTAGATTATTGACTCTAGTGCAAGTGGTAGACTATTGGAAATATGCCCTAGAGGCAAGAATAAAGTAGTTATTATCATATTTCCTTGTTCATGATAAGCATTTATTACCAATGCTATAATTGTATTGATTGGAAACTCAAATACATGTGTGGGTACATAGATAACAAAGTGTCCCTAGTATGCCTCTACTGGACTAGCTCGTTGATCAAAGATGGCTAAGGTTTCCTAGCCATAGACATGAGTTGTCACCCAATAACGGGATCACATCATTAGGAGAATGATGTGATGGACAAGACCCAAGCCGTAAGCATATTGTTTGATCATATCAAGTTTACTGCTATTGCTTTTTGCATGTTAATGTATCTGTTCCTATGACCATGAGATCATGTAGATCACTAATGCCGGAGGGATGCCTTGTGTGTATCCAATGTCACAACGTAACACGATGACTATAAATATGCTCTACATGTATCTCTAAGGGTGTCTATGGCGTTGGCATTGATCAAGACTAGGATTTGTCACTCCGTATGATGGAGATGTATCTCGGGGCCCACTCGGGAATACAAAATCACAATAAGCTTGCAAGCAATGTGGCTAAGGAGTTAGTCACATGATCTTGTATTACGGAATGAGTAAAGAGACTTCCCGGTAACGAGAATGAACTAGGTATGGGGATACCAACGATTGAATCTTGGGCAAGTAATATACCGATGGACAAAGGGAACTGCATACGGGATTAACTAAATCCTTGACATTGTTTTTTCAACTGATATAGATCTTCATAGAATGTGTAGGAACTAATATGGGCATCCAGGTCCCGCTATTGGTTATTGATCGTAGATGTGTCTCGGTCAAGTCTGCATAGTTCTCGAACCCGCAGGGTCTGCACACTTAAGGATCGGTGATAATATAGAAATAGTGGAGTTATTAAGTTGGTGACTCAAGGTTGTCCGAAGTCCTGGATGAGATCCCGTACATGAAGAGTTGCTTTGGAATGGTCCGAAGGTAAATAATGATATATGGGAAGTTGGTATTCGAGTTCCGGAAGGTTACCGATTTTGTGACGGAGTTCATAAGAGTCTGGGGGTCCACCAGGAGGATCCACTTGCCCGAGAGGGCCCCATGGGCTTTGTGTAACGCCCAAGATGCGATCCTATCCTTATTTTGATGTGAGGGCCTCGACAGGGATAGAAGCGCATCTCGTCGTTTTGCAGGAATGGATATCGTTACAAGTACATGTACTAAAAAGATGAGTATATGGAATTGGCTTACACTCGCCACAAGCTACATCAGAGTCACATCAGTACAATACATAATCATCATGAAGAAGAGCAGGGTCCGACTATGGAAGAAAACAAACGATAAAAGAACGACGTTCATCCTTTCTATCCCAGGCTGCCGCCCTGGAACCCATCTTAGATCGACGAAGAAGAAAGAAGAAGAAACTCCAAATGAACAATCATCCTGCTCACGTCTTAATATCCTTTACCTATACCTACAACTAGTGTTGTAGTAATATGTGAGCCACAGAGGACTCAACAATCTCATTTCCAATGGTATGAACACTAGCAAAGCTTAATGGGTGAGGTATGGTTAAGTGGTGAGGCTGCACCAAGCGATTAAACATTTATTGGGTGGCTAACTTACGATTACAAGAATAAGAGAGGGAAGATCTACGCGTAACGAACGTGAAATAATGGTGATCAAATGAATGATCCTGAACACCTACTTACGTCAGACATAACCCCCCCGTGTCCTCGATCGGAGAAGGAGCTCACGAAAGAGATAGTCACGGCTACACACTCAGTTGACATATTTTAATTAAGATTACTTCAAGTTATCTAGAACCGGATGTGAAACAAAGTTTCCAAGTTGCCACATAACCGCGGGCACGGCTTTCCGGAAGATCTAACCATGTAGGGGTGCTCCAACTAGTCCATCACAAACTACCACACGCTGCGACGGAATGACCTCGATCAGGGAAACCCGTGATCTCCTCGGGTTCCTATGGGAAAACCTCAACCTCGAGATAACCCAAAGCGTCCTCGGAATCCCTCGCACAAGATGCTCGATAAAGGTAAAACAAGTCCAGCAAGGCCGCCCGACATGCCGACAATCCCGATAGGAGCCGCGTATCTCGTTCTCAGGGCACAATCGGATGAGCGCAGCGTACAATGGCCTGATAGAAATCACCCGAGTTGCCCCGGGTTGGCCCCGCACACGACTCTGTTTAGGACCAGCACCATCAGCACTGGCCCTCCCTGTATTATGTTGAATTACTCCTCGGGTTCATGAAGCCCTATGTTTTTCAGTATTAATAGAATTATTATGTTGGGCAAATATAGTACCACGGTTGGGCCTTGCTAGACGAGCTTTATCCTAGAACGAGAATCTAGGGGGTCCCCGTAACAACCCCAAGCATGTTAGGAGCGCTCATTTATGGAACATAAAACCGGTAGCCGAAACTAAGGGGCAAAGGTGGAACAAAACACTAGGCTAGAAAGGCCGAGCTTTCCACCTTTTACCAAGTATATATGTGTATTAAATTTAATAGCAATAATATAGTGATATAACAAGGAACCCATGTTTGCACATGGAAGCAACTGCACCTGAACCTAGCAACACTAACACATGGTTAAGCAAGCGGTAGCATAGCCAATCAGTGCTTTGCTAGGTTATGAACAGGTTGAAGGTTTTCATGGCAATGTTGAGAGGCTGATATTTAACATGTGGTAGGCAGCGATACATAGCGATAGAAACGAAACAACTAGCATGCAAATATAGTAATGGTATCTGAGGAAATGGTCATCTTGCATGAAATCCCGCTTGGAAGAAGAACGACTCCGTGAAGCAGACAGACCGACGTAGTCGAACGGATCCTCACACTCCGAAGCGATCGGAACTCTATCGAAATGAAGCAAATCGGAAACAAGAATCAACACACGATATACACCCCGGCACATGCACGACATAATGCTCAACACATATGATGACTGATCGGTATAATGCAAGGCATGCCATGGCAACTCACAACAATCAAACACTACACATTAAGTGAAGCCCAATATGCAAACGAGTTGCATATTGACGAAACTCCACATATGAATTATTTAGTTCACTCTTGTTTAGGCACACGAAAATATTAAATGTTGTTAAACATGGCAAGAGGTGAAGCGTAATTAATCTACCTATCTAGGCATTTCAAATGAGGCCGGAAACATCATATAGCATCTCCGATATGACCCCATGCGTTAATTTTATAATCTGTCCAGATCTGACCTAAACACATTTTATGATTGTTAAATGGAAAAACAAAGTGGTTCACGTGAAACTACATGTCGTTCTTGTCCATTTACATATGTGGAACATCTCCAACGGAGCTACGGTTCAAAAGATACGAACACCTCAAGATATGATGCCATGAATGCAATATGTATGCAATGACAGTCACACACACTCCAAAACTTACAAGAAACAATATAATATGAAACTACACGAGATTCTAAGCAAGTTTCATATAGGACACGATCAAAACGGAGCAACGGTTCAACAACTACAAGGTAAGCAAGAAATAGCTACAATCTGCCCAACACAGCAGCATGGCATTTTCTACACCCCAAAACAACAAGCTACATAATCCTAAAATGCTCAAACAAGACATGAGGCAGTAGAGGGCAAGATGTAGTACAACATCCTACTAATAACATCTAGCATGGAAACATGTATCACTAGGAAAAGAACTCACAAAATGGCATCTCACACACAGTTCCAGACTTAGTGAAAATAACACTCTTGATAGTCCAGTTTTCGATCTGAAGGCATATTGGCAGCAGCAAAACTATATTACACAGGGCACCGAATGACATTAAAATCTACAACATGCTAGAGAATCTTATGCACTACAAATAACTCCATTGCATGAACCCCAAAGGAGTTGTAGATCGCGAGCAAAACACATGGCAAGACAACAACAAAACATAACAGATCTCAGGCTTCGAAATATTTCAACATCTCCAAAACAACACTATTTCCTAGCATGTTGGCAACAAGCAAACAACACCTAAACATGGATTTCTATTGAAACCAAAATTACCATAGGCTAGCCTACATATCCAAGGGCATATCTCTAGTTCACAACTAAATCATGGTCAAACCCTAAAGAAGGAGAGGTTCACATATAAATATATCATCTTTGACACCATCCATGATTGTGAATACTCACTAAACTATTACATGCTTAGAAGTAGATGTTGGACAAGGAAGAGAACATGATGAATTGTATTTGCTTGGTTCCAAACAATGTTATATGATTAGAGATCCCTTAGCATGTGACAATTGCTTCCACCTCTTATTAGCCAAAACTCCCGCAATAAGTAGAGATACTACTTGTGCATCCACAAACCTTCAACCCAGTTTTGCCATGAGAGTCCACCATACCTACCTATGGATTGAATAAGATCCCTCAAGTAAGTTGTCATCGGTGCAAGCAATAAAAATTGCTCCCTAATATGTATGATCTATTAGTGTGTGGAAAATAAGCTTTGTACGAACCTGTGATGAGGAAGACATAAAAGCTACAGACTGCATAATAAAGTTCTTTATCACAAGAGGCAATATAAAGTGACGTTCCTCCGCACTAAGAGGACACGCATCCAAACCTCAAAAGCGCATGACAACCTCTGCTTCCCTCTGCGAAGGGCCTATCTTGTACCTTTAATTTTTGCCCTTGAAAGAGTCATGGTGATCCACACCAATTCCTTATTTCGCCTTTATCTTGGCTAACGTCATATTCTTGGGAAACATCTATATTCATATGTCAACTTGGAAGTAAGTATTCATGAATTATTATTGTTGACAATACCCTTGAGGTAAGCAGTTGGGAGGCAAAACTATAAGCCCCTATCTTTCTCTGTGTCCAGCTGAAACTTTGATCTCATGAGTACCACGTGACTTGTAGCAATTGTAGAGAACAAAAAGATGATTGAGTATGTGGATTTGCTTTAAAAGCTCTTATTTGACTCTTTCTGATGTTGTGATAAATTGCAATTGCTTCAATGACTAAAGGCTATCGGTTGTTAATTCTCGGTAAGGTTCTTGATCCATACTTTAGTTTGTGAAGGAATTGTCACTTTAGCATAAGATATGATATGATGGTATTGCGTTCTGATCATGATCATGATGCATGCATGTTCGTATCTTGTTTTGTTGACACCTCTCTCCCGAAACATGTGGACATGTTTATTGATCTAGGCTTTCGCTTGAGGATAAGCGAGGTCTAAGCTTGGGGGAGTTGATACGTCCATTTTGCATCATGTTTTCATGTTGATATTTATCGCTTCTTGGGCTGTTATTTCACTTCACGGTACAATACTTATGCCTTTTCTCTCTTATTTTGCAAGGTTTACATGAAGAGGGAGAATGCCGGCAGCTGGAATTCTGGCGTGAAAAAGGAGCAAGTTTGAGATGCCTATTCTGCACAACTCCAAAAGCCGTGAAAATCAACATGGATTTTTTTTGGGATTTATAAAAAATATTGGGCCGAAGAAGTGCCAGAGTGGCGCCAGCAGGTGGCCACAAGCCTGCTAGGCCCGGCTACCCCCGTGGCCGCGCCTAGGGGGCTTGTGGGCTCCCTGCTAGCCCACTAGCCCCCCCTTTTGCTACAAGAAGGGTTTCGGTCTGGAAAAAAATCAAGAGGAGGCTTTTCGGAGGATTCACCGCTGCCACAAGGCGGAACTTGAGCAGAACCAATCTAGAGCTCCGGCAGGACGATCCTGCCGGGGAAACTTCCCTCCCGGAGGTGGAAATCGTTGCCATCGTCATCACCAACACTCCTCTCATCGGAAGGGACTCGTCACCATCAACATCTTCATCAGCACCATCTCATCTCCAAACCCTAGTTCATCTCTTGTAACCAATCTCCGTCTCGCGACTCCGATTGGTACTTGTACGGTTGCTAGTAGTGTTAATTACTCTTTGTAGTTTATGCTAGTTGGATTACTTGGTGGAAGAGTTTATGTTCAGATCTTTGATGCTACTCATTACCTCTCTGGTCATGAATATTATTATGCTTTGTGAGTAGTTACTTTTGTTCCTGAGGACATGGGATAAGTCATGCTATAAGTAGTCATGTGAATTTGGTATTCGTTCGATATTTTGATATGTTGTATGTTGTTTTTCCTCTAGTGGTGTTATGTGAACATCGACTACATAACACTTCACCATTATTTGGTCCTATAGGAAGGCATTGGGAAGTAGTAAGTAGATGATGGGTTGCTAGAGTGACAGAAGCTTAAACCCTAGTTTATGCGTTGCTTCGTAAGGGGCTGATTTGGATCCATTAGTTTAATGCTATGGTTAGACTTTGTCTTAATTCTTCTTTCGTAGTTGCGGATGCTTGCGAGAGGGGTTAATCATAAGTGGGATGCTTGTCCAAGTAAGGGCAGTACCCAAGCGTCGGTCCACCCACATATCAAACTATCAAAGTAACGAACGCGAATCATATGAACATGATGAAAACTAGCATGACAGAAATTCCCGTGTGTCCTCGGGAGCGTTTTTCCTCCTATAAGACTTTGTCCAGGCTTGTCCCTTGCTACAAAAGGGATTGGGCCACTTTGCTGCACTGTTGTTACTTTTTTTACTTGCTACTTTCTACGAATCATCTCACCACACAACTACTTGTTACCGATAATTTCAGTGCTTGCAGATATTACCTTGCTGAAAACCACTTGTCAGATCCTTCTGCTCCTCGTTGGGTTTGACACTCTTACTTATCGAAAGGACTACGATAGATCCCCTATACTTGTGGGTCATCAAGCTCCTTCTCCGATCGAGGACACGGTGGGGTTATGTTTGACGTAAGTAGGTGTTCGGGATCATTCATTCGATCATTATTAGTTCACGTCCGATATGCGTAGATCATTCCCCTCTTTTATTCTTGTACTCGTAAGTTAGCCACCTCATATAAATTCTTAGTCGCTTGCTGCAGCCTCACCACTTAACCATACCTCACCCATTAAGCTTTGCTAGTCTTTATACCTTTGGAAATGAGATTGCTGAGTCCTTGTGGCTCATAGATTACTACAACACCAGTTCCAGGTACAGGTAAGGTGATATTAAGACGTGAGCTAGATGATTGTTCATTCGGAGTTTCTTCTTCTTCTTCATTGTTGATCTAGGATGGGTTCCAGGCCGGCAGCCTGGGATAGCAAGGATGGACATCGTTCTTTTATCGTTTGTTTTTGTCCGTAGTCGGACCCTCCTCTTCTTCATGATGATTGTATCTTGTTGTATGGATGTGACTCTGATGTAGCTTGTGGCGAGTGTAAGCCAATTCCATATACTCATCTTTTCAGTACATGTACTTGTAACGATATCCATTCTTTTAAAACGACGAGATGCGCTTCTATCCCTGTCAAGTCCGTCGTGCCGAAATAAGGATAGGATCGCATCTTCAGCGTTACACCCCTACAACCCATGCAGATCCTAGGAGCTGGAGGGATCCTTTCGGACTACTCCGAAACCTTTTGGAACCTTCCAAAACCTTCCGGAACTTGGCTTGGTGGATTGAACATGCGGAACACTTGGGTTAAAATTGACAAGCTAGCATGCGAAACACTTGGGTTAAACTTGACAAGCCTAACATGTACAAACATGGCCTCGGAACACAGGCGACCGAAAGGTCGAACATGAGTCAAATAGTAGATAGGATCAACATGGAGATGTTCACCATTGAAACCACCTCATCTCACATGATGATCAGACTTTAGCTGGTGGCTTTGGATCATGTAACACTCGAACGACATGAGGGATGTTGATTTCAGTGAGAGTTATTAAGTAATATGATTAATTGAACCCATTATCATGAACATAGTCTAAGCTGTATGTCACGCCCAAGATGCGACCCTATCCTCAATTTAGCACGAGGGCCTGGTCAGGGATAGAAGCGCATCTCGTCGTGTCACAAGAATGGATATCTTTACAAGTACATGTACTGAAAAGAAGAGATATATAATAGAATTGGCTTACACTCGCCACAAGCTACATCAGAGTCACATCAGTATAATACATGATCATCAAGAATAAGAGCAGGGTCCGTTTACGGACGAAAAACAAACGAGAAAAGACGAACGACGTCCATCCTTGCTATCCTAGGCTGCCGGCTTGGAACCCATCCTAGATCGATGAAGAAGAGGAAGAATAAGCAACTCCAAATGAACAATCAACGCGCTTGCATCAAATAACCGTTACATGTACCTGCAACTGGTGTTGTAGTAATCTGTGAGCCACATGGGACTCAGCAATCTCATTCCCAAAGGTATCAAGACTAGCAAAGCTTAATTGGATGAGGCATGGTTAAGTGGTGAGGTTGCAACAGCGGTTAAGCATATAATTGGTGGCTAAACTTACGAGTACAAGAAATAAGAGGGGGGGGGGAGATCTACGCATAGTGGACGTGAACTACGGATGATCAAAAGAATGCTCCTGAACACCTACGTACGTCAGACATAACCCCACCGTGTCCTCGATCGGAGAAGGAACTCACGAAAGAGACATTCACGGTTACGCACACAGTTGGCATATTTTAATTAACTTAACTTCAAGTTATCTAGAACCAGTGCTAAACAAAGTTTCCACGTTGCCACATAACCGCGGGCACGGCTTTCTGAAAGATTTAACCCCGCAGGGGTGCTCCAACTAGTCCATCACAAATTACCACAAGCCGCATAGAAATCCTCGATCATGACACTCGCGATCTCGTCGGACTCCTTAGTGGAAAACCTCAACTCTAAGATTACCCAAAGCATCTCCGGAATCCTGATGCACAAGATATTTCGTCAAAGGTAAAACTAATCCAGCAAGGCCGCCCGACATGTCGATGATCCCGATAGGAGCCGCGTATCTCGTTCTCATGACACGACGGATGAGTGATGGTTACCACGGCAAATGCCGAGTTGCCCCGGGTGGCATTAATAAGCTGCTCTGTTTTGGACCAACACTCATGAGGAGCACTGGCCCGGGGGTTGATTAAATATCCGCGGGTGCCGGCGGGTCCCTATGCAATTTTATTAGGTTATTAGACAAATGTAAACCCAATGTTGGGCCTTCCACACCAACTTTAATCTAAAACGAATTATCAAGGGGGTCAAATATGGAAGGATCGTGTTACGAATGCTCAAATATGGAACATAACACCGGTAGCCGAAACTAAGGGGGCAAAGGTGGAACAAAACACCAGGCTAGAAGGCCAAGCCTTCCACCTTTTACCAAGTATATAGGTGCATTAAATTAGATAGCATTCAATAGGGTGGTATAACAAGGAACCCAGGATATCACCTAGAAGCAACTACACCTGCAACTAGCAACGCTATCACATGGTTAAGCAAGCAGTAACATAGCCAGTCAGTGGTTTGCTAGGTTGTGAATAGGTTGAAGGTTTTCATGGCATTGTTGAGAGGCTGATATTTAACATGTGGTAGGCAATGAGACATAATCGATAGAAGCGATAAAACTAGCATGGCAATGATAGTAATGGTATCTAGGGAAATGGTCATCTTGCCTGAGATCCCGCGTGGAAGAAGAATGCTCCGTGAAGGAGACGAACCGATGTAGTCGAACGGGTCCTCACTTTCCGACACGTTTGCGGAACTCTAACGAGACGAAGGAAACCGGAAACAAGAATCAACACACAATATTCACCATGACAACTGCACGACATGATGCACACCCTAATATGATGCATGATTAGTTTAAATATGCAAGGCATGACATGGCAATTCACCTCACGCAAACACTATACATTAAGTGAAGCTCGATATGCAACGAGTTGTATATCGATGAAGCTCCACGTTTAATTATTTAGTTCATTCCCGTTTATTAACACGACAATATTAAAATGTTGTTAACATGGCACGGGGTGAAGCACAAATTAATCTACCTAGCTAGGCTTTTTAAATGAGGCCGGAAACGTCATATAGCATCTCCGAAATGACCCCACGCGTTAAATTCTAATTCTATCCAGATTTGTCCTAATCACATTTTATGTTTGTTAAACGGCAAAACAAAGTGGATCACGTGATTCTACTCGTCGTTCTGGTCCATTTACATATATGGCACAACTCAAACGGAACTACCGTTAATTAACTACGACCTAATCCATTCCTTAACACGTCGGCACGCAAACCAATTGAAACAACACGCTAACAGCCTTGAACATGCATGGAAGTTGGAAATTGTTAATCTATGTGAAATTGTAGCCAAGTTTCATATATCACTTGACTCGATCCGGTGCATGGTCTAAAAGCTACGGGTGTTAGAAATTCGATGCCTTTCTGAAATCACAAAATCCTAGTGCAGCAAAAAAAAGACAGGGGAAACAAATATGGGGCAAGCTAGGATTCGATCCCAGGATCCCATGGTGAAAATAGGTGGCGCTAGCCACTCCGGCTATGCATATGGTAGCAGAAACATGATGGATATTCTAAACATACACATACCCTCGAATTTAGGATAAAAACAGAGCTGCAGATCGGGAGGACTTTCGTACAACAGGGAGACATCAAGGCGGGCTGCCATGTCTCTGTTCCTCCTAGATCGATGAAGAGGTGGCAGCAGCATTGGGATGGTGTCATGGAGGCACGCGGATGATGGCTAGAACAATGACTAGAGAAACTTCAGCAACCACGAACGAGAGCTCCTGTAGCCAGCACCATGGCAACTCCTGTCCATGTAGAGAGATAGCGCTAAGAGAGAGATGGAAAAGAGAGGAAAGGAAGGGGAGGGAGCCAGGAAGGAGAAGCAGGGAGGAGAAGCAGGGAGCACCTACTTATCAACGAGGGAGAGGATACACCGGGACGCGCGCCACCATGGGTGCTTGCCTGGATAAGCTCGAGTGCTGGGGCTGTGCGGATCGGGGCTCTCCAGCTTGGGCATTCTCGGATGCTCCTCCTATGCACGCCTTGTCCATGGCTGCTGCAGGTCAACGGCGCGACGGGAGGCAGCCTCCGATGAGGAACTGAACGGGGCGGGTCGGATCCGCGCGAGGGGATGCTCTATGTGGTGATCCTGATGTCGTTCCCCAACAGAGCAGCCTGACAGAGTTCCTACGGAAAGAGAGAGAGAAGGGGAAAAAATCAGAGGAGGAGGAGAATAGAGGGAGGAAGAAGATAGGGCCTGGCCTGGTCGGGGATGGGCTCTCTCTTCCTGCCGAAGGAGCGGATGCTGCATGATACACCGCTGTAGAACGGCGTGTTCGTGCGGGCGGACGCGACCAAGCGTGCACGGGAACGAGGAGCTTGATCCTCCACGCAGCGGTCCTGCTGCTTGCAGAATCGGCTTGGGGACGCTAGTGCGGCTGCGCGCTGCAGATGCAGCAAAGCCCTCGGGCTCATGGGCAGAGGAGGAAGGAGGGGGAGATGAGGTGGTGCTGACTGAGGAGAATCCCGCGGTGAGGAGGGGTGCGGCAGCGGCGGATGGAATTAGGGACAGGTCTCCTAGGATTTAGGGATGGACCTCTATTTATAGACTAGGGTCTATATGAGGTCCAATTATAACCCTCCGATTTTAGATCGGACGGCCGAAAACTACTAGGTTAGGGGGGTCCAATTGAAAAACCGATGACGGTTTGCGGTCGAACGGAGTTGATCCGGACCGAACGGTTATGACCGCCCGATTCGGGTTCCAGGAGGTTTTCGGGCTAGGCTGCACGGTGGTTCGGTGCACTGTGCAGAGAGGCTAGGTGGGGATGAGACGGAAAACAGCAACCGGCAACGCGATTTTTAAAACACCGAAAAACGTCCGACGGTAGACCGAATACAGTGCCGCTACGGTCGACCGTTCAGGTACCAGACAGCCTCCGATTGCGACGAAATTTGACAGGCGGCCTACCTATATCTAACCAAGACCGCACGTCAAGTTTCAACCCAATCAGAGAAAGATTTTCAACACACTTTTAAAAACAGGATTTGATGATGCCGCGGGCGCGTGCGGGTGTGGTCGGGCTCAGAATGGACAACGACGAGAACTGGCAACTACTAACGGATGCAAGTTTGAAAACTGGTGGCAACTGGATGCCGATGCAATGTGGATGATGCGCATGATGCGATGATGATGCGACAAATAAAAATAACCACACGACGAAACGGAATAAAGGGGGAATCTTCTAAGGAGTCGGTCTTGGGCTGTCACAACTCTCCTACACTACAAGAGGATCTCGACCCGAGATCCAAGAATGAAAGGGGGAGAGGCTGAGAAAGAACAAGAGGTAAAAACTTAGTCGCTTCTTTGACAAACGAGTGAAACCAACGATCCTGGAAGGTTGCAAAGAGATGAGGAATGATATGAGAAAGAAGCAAGAATTCACGGAAAATTTCGGCAGCACTTCGGTAGGAAAATGGGACAAAAAATTCGAAAAGGTGGAAGAAATAGACAATATTCATTACAAACAACTAAATAGAACAAGGGAACACTAGAATCTTGACAGAACAAGATGATAGACCCAAAAGAGCAGCATCGAAATGCCTCCGGAACAATAGAATAGGAACTAGCTCATACGGAAGAAGAGAATGAAGAAAGGAATGACAACTATCATCGCAAATGAACTTGGCACGCATCCTTGCAAGAAGAATTGAACGGAGTTGTTGGAAAAACAACAACGAAAAGAACAAGATAGTAGTGGGATTATGGAAACCTTTTCAAACTAATGAAGTGACAACATGCCACTAACAAAAACAAGGATTGTTTCGGGAAACAAGATAAGCAAAACTTCTTACACCAAGAGTACACAATGAAAACTAGGATTAATGACAAGCACCATGATAGCAATAATCCATAGGAAAAGCTTTAGGTGAAGTCTAAACCAAGATAGCTCAATGAAGAAATCATGGGTTGAAATATCTCATGATCAAAGAATTGGTGGATTTAATTATCTCATTCTTGAAAGGAAACTCTTCGAGGCTCCTACACTAACAAGAATGCTATAATACCACCTCAAAGGATAAAGGAAGAACCAATGCACTGGAAACGCAAGGGAAAGAATGCTTGAGGTACCCCAACAGGAATCTTGAAGAACACTTTGAGAAAATCACATGCTTGAAGAACCACCATGACGAGCCTCCGTATCAAAAGGATGATGCAAGATATGAAGGATGAAAGAATAAGATTGAAGCCTTGCAAATACTTCGATGAAGCTTGACGAAGAAATACTTGAGAAAACTTGGAACTCCGGAAAATAAAGATAAGAACACTTGAGAAAAAGGAATTGATATCGTGAGCCACTCCGGAAGAAGAATTCAGATTACTAAGAACAAGAATACGAATTATGTTATGGTTATCCTTCATCAAGTTTAATTGATGACGAGCAACGGATTAACATACCACTTATTCTTCTTGAAAAGGTTGAGGAGATAACGATAGAGCACAAAGTGAAGAAATCTTCAACGAAGCACCGGTATAATTGAGAGACGAATGAAGAGACAACAATTGAGAAGAATTGAGGATGAAAGCTGAAAACTAAGAATGAAGAATCTTCTGAAATGATGGCCTTCGGAGGATCGAGAATGAAACAACTCAGAAATGCACCGGATAGCAAGAAAGGGATTGCTCATGACTGACAACAACTAAGAAGATGCAAGAAAGCTAAAATGATGGATCTCCAAGAGAATAGACCAAGATTTGAGAGAAACACTCCTTCGAATTGCAAGCTGAGGATGATGACGACAAACAACACCAAGAATAACCAAGACACTCCGGAATAAATGAAGAATGAAGGGTTGAGCCAAATACGAGAATTAATTCGAATTGAACCTGAAGAAGGAATATGACTGATGAAATTCATACTTACGTCATAGTTGAAAAGAATTAATGATCTCCGGGAAAAGATTACAAGCGCCAGGAAAGATCCTGGGAAAGAACCTGTGGGTTATGGGCCCACTCAAAGAAACCACCGTTGAAGGGATTGCTAGAAAGACTGATATTGCATCGATACAAATGAAGACTAGATGATGTTAGCACCTCAAAATAATTTAAAGAATTGAAAACACGAAACTCAGAGATATCTTCAGCACTCCGGATAGGAAAGAGATGAATGAATAACAGGATAGGCTGATAATAATCTTCAACATGGGAAAGAATTTACAAGGATGAAAAGGATATGATGAACACGGACAACTGAATTAAATTCACCGGTAAGGATGACAAGAATGAAAAATTATGACACGAATTTCCTCATAATCTTCACAATGAATCACCGGGTATGAGAGAAAAGAACAGACAGCGGAAGCACAATGAAAAGAAAACTCTTGGATGAAAATTGAATGGGGAATTCGAATGAAACATCCTCAATGGACGATGATTTCCGTTCTCTTTTGTCTTGTTGGTCTCGAAGATGGCTGTCAGTCTTTAGTGAAACTGATGAGTACGGGAATCCCAATTTGCCTACGCATAAAAAAAATCCAAAATAGGGAAGAGAAAAGTCAAGAAGCCTCTAATGACCAACATAAGGGAAAGGAAGAAAGAAAGACGCGCCAACTTGAGATTTTTTGGCATTATCATCACAAAGAAGATATTCCGGATTTTTTTATTTGATATCTTCAAGGCAAATCGAGACTGAAGAAATGGTGGGAGGGCGGGGAAAAAACAAAGACAACTTGAGACAGATGAGACAACTCTGGTAAGAATTGAGAGAATGATCTGCAAATATTGGAGAGGATTGATTTCACTTGAAGAGAAGCACACCGGTTGAATGGAATTGACATGACAATCTGATTTTAGCAAAAGGATTAGTACTCTCATAAAAATAGGAGAACACCACTTAGGAAAGATCTGAAATCACCACTTGACATCGAAGCAACTTGAATTACCATATTCCAACAAAACAAGGATGCGGCTTGCAATTAGCTAGAACAAACTCATGAGAAATATTTTGTCCTATATTTTCGTGGACAAGATCGCACAGGCTCGAACCTTACAGTAGCCATCAAGTGCAAGGCAGTGCACCCGACATACGAAGCGTCCCCGAGTCGTAGCAAGCTACAAGGACTCTTTAAGACACAACGTGAACCGCTGTAAGACGACCGTCAACAAACGAATCCACTAGATGTCGGACCCCAACCTAACATCATGCATTTGTTGGAAGATTGTCGTATAAGTAACTACTTGAATTCCCACCTATGAATTCCCAAAATATCTGGTCATGCAATCTGGTACACGGATACAAGGAGTAATATTTCACACAACTCCTATACTAACCCGTCACATGTATCACATCCGTCAACACACAACTAGAATCTCGGACCTTCATCTACAACAGACCCTCGCGATCACAACGAAACAAAGTATGGCAGTACTCCCGAACAATCTGCACCAGTACTGGGGACATCGGGGTTATCTCACCACTACTAGTATTGAAGGAATTACGAACATCCTTCGTTCTGAGATACTAAGAAACCTGAACGATAACGATGTGCTCGAGAATCCCCTGGAGCTCAACTCCCCGGAAGAAATCAAGTCAGACAAGAGGCACCAAGACAGAACTCCGTCACATCGGCATCATATAGATCCCAAGAGTATACATGTGATCCTAAAAAAAATTTGAGTGAGAAAAGGAGTAGAATAAATTATTACGTCAAGATTCCTCACCAGAGCATAGAAGAGGAGAAAAAAGAATCCTACTCTCCGATATAAAACTAGACTCAAAGCAGTTTTTCCACTAGACTCGACTCGGCCAAGTTTGATCAATCAAGGGGGCTTCTAGGTCGGTACTGCTTTGATACCAACTTGTCACGCCCAAGATGCGACCCTATCCTCAATTTGGCACGAGGGCCTTGTCAGGGATAGAAGAGCATCTCGTCGTGTTGCAAGAATGGATATCGTTACAAGTACATGTACTGAAAAGAAGAGATATATAATAGAATTGGCTTACACTCGGGACAAGCTACATTAGAGTCACATCAGTACAATACATGATCATCAATAATAAGAGCAGGGTCCGTTTACGGACCAAAAACAAACGAGAAAAGAAGAACGACGTCCATCCTTGCTATCCCAGGCTGCCGGCCTGGAACCCATCCTAGATCGATGAAGAAGAGGAAGACGAAGCAACTCCAAATGAACAATCAACGCGCTCGCGTCAAATAACCTTTACCTGTACCTGCAACTGGTGTTATAGTAATCTGTGAGCCACAGGGGACTGAGCAATCTCATTTCCAAAGGTATCAAGACTAGCAAAGCTTAATTGGGTGAGGCATGGTTAAGTGGTGAGGTTGCAGCAGCGGTTAAGCATATATTTGGTGGCTAAACTTACGAGTACAAGAAATAAGAAGGGGGGAAAGATCTATGCATAGCGGACGTGAACTACGGATGATCAAAAGAATGATCCTGAACACCTACATTCGTCAGACATAACCCCACCGTGTCCTCGATCGGAGAAGGAACTCACGAAAGAGACAGTCACGGTTACGCACACAGTTGGCATATTTTAATTAAGTTAACTTCAAGTTATCTAGAACCAGTGTTAAACAAAGTTTCTACGTTGCCACATAATCGCGGGCACGGCTTTCCGAAAGATTTAACCCTGCAGGGGTGCTCCAACTAGTCCATCACAAATTACCACAAGCCGCATAGAAATCCTCGATCACGACACTCGCGATCTCGTCGGACTCCTTAGTGTAAAACCTCAACACTGAGATTACCCAAAGCATCACCGGATTCCCGATGCACAAGATATTTCGTCAAAGGTAAAACTAATCCAGCAAGGCCGCCCGACGTGTCGACGATCCCGATAGGAGCCGCGTATCTCGTTCTCAGGACACGACGGATTAGCGATGGTTACCACGCCAAACGCCGAGTTCCCCCGGGTGGCATTAATAAGCTACTCTGTTTTGGACCAACACTCATGAGGAGCACTGGCCCGGGGATTGATTAAATATCCGCGGGTGCCGGTGGGTCCCTATGCAATTTTATTAGGTTATTAGACAAATGTAAAACCAATGTTGGGCCTTGCCAGACCAACTTTAATCTAAAATGAATTATCAAGGGGGTCCCCATAACAACCTCGATCGTGTTAGGAGTGCTCAAATATGGAACATAACGCCTGTAGCCGAAACTAAGGGGGCAAAAGTGGAACAAAACACCAGGCTAGAAGGCCAAGCCTTCCACCTTTTACTAAGTATATAGGTGCATTAAATTAGATAGCATTCAATAGGGTGGTATAACAAGGAACCCAGGATATCACCTGGAAGCAACTGCACCTATAACTAGCAACGCTATCACATGGTTAAGCAAGCAGTAACATAGCCAATCAGTGGTTTGCTAGGTTGTGAACAGGTTGAAGGTTTTCATGGCTTTGTTGAGAGGCTGATATTTAACATGTGGTAGGCAACGATACATAATTGATAGAAGCGATAAAACTAGGATGGCAATGATAGTAATGATATCTGGGGAAATGTTCATCTTGCCTGAGATCCCGCGTGGAAGAAGAATGACTCCGTGAAGCAGACCAACCGATGTAGTCGAACGGGTCCTCACTTTCTGACACGCTTGCGGAACTCTTACGAGACGAAGGAAACCGGAAACAAGAATCAACACACGATATTCACCACGACAAATTCACGACATGATGCACACCCTAATATGACGCATGGTCAGTTTAAATATGAAAGGCATGGCATGGCAATTAACCTCACGCAAACACTAGACATTAAGTGAAGCTCGATATGCAACGAGTTGTATATCGACGAAGCTCCACGTTTAATTATTTAGTTCATTCCCGTTTACTAACACGGCAATATTAAAATGTTGTTAACATGGCACGGGGTGAAGCACAAATTAATCGACCTAGCTAGGCATTTTAAATGAGGCCGGAAACGTCATATAGCATCTCCGAAATGACCCCACGCGTTAAAATCTAATTCTATCCAGATTTGTCCTAATCACATTTAATGTTTGTTAAACGGCGAAACAAAGTGGATCACGTGATTCTACTCATCGTTCTGGTCCATTTACATATATGGCACAACTCGAACGGAGCTACCGTTAATTAACTACGACCTAATCCATTCCTTAACACGTCGGCATGCAAACCGATGCAAACAACACACTAACAGCCTTGAACATGCATGAGAGTTGGAAATTGTTAATCTACACAAAATTATTGTCAAGTTTCATATATCACTTGACTCGATCCGGTGCATGGTCTAAAAGCTACAGGTGTTAGAAATTCGATGCCTTTCTGAAATCACAAAATCCTAGTGCAGCAAAAAAAGATAGGGGAAACAAATATGGGGCAAGTTGGGATTCGATCCCAGGATTCCATGGTAAAAATAGGTGGTGCTAGCCACTCCGGCTGTGCATATGGTAGCAGAAAGATGATGGATATTCTAAACATACACATACCCTCGAATTTAGGATAAAAACAGAGCTGCAGATCGGGAGGACTTTCGTACAGCAGGGAGACATCAAGGCGGGCTGCCATGTCTTCGTTCCTCCTAGATCGATGAAGAGGTGGCAGCAGCATTGGATGGTGTCGTGGAGGCACACGGATGATGGTTAGAACAATGACCAGAGAAACTTTAGCAACCACGAACGGGAGTTCCTATAGGCAGCACCATGCCAACTCCTGTCCATGTAGAGAGATAGCGCTGAGAGAGAGATGGAAAAGAGAGGAAAGGAAGGGGAGGGAGCCAGGGAGGAGAAGCAGGGAGGAGAAGCAGGGAGCACCTACTTATCCACAAGGGAGAGGATACACCGAGACGCGCGCCACCATGGGTGCTTGCGTGGATAAGCTCGAGTGCTGGGGCTGTGCGGATTGGGGCTCTCCAGCTTGGGCATTCTCGGATGCTCCTCCTAGGCACGCCTTGTGCATGGCTGTTGCAAGTCAACGACGCGACGGGAGGAAGCCTCCGATGAGGAACTGAACGGGGCGGGTCGGATCCGCGCGAGGGGATGCTATATGTTGTGATCCTGATGTCGTTCCCCAACAGAGCGGCCTGACAGAGTTCCTACGGAAAGAGAGAAAGAAGGGGAAAAATCAGAGGAGGAGAAGAATAGAGGGAGGAAGAAGATAGGGCCTAGCCTGGTCGGGGATGGGCTCTCTCTTCCTGCCGAAGGGGCGGATGCGGCATGATACACCGATGTAGAACGGCGTGTTCGTGCGGGCGGACGCGACCAATCGTGCAGGGGAAGGAGGAGCTTGATCCTCCATGCAACGGTCCTACTGCTTGCAGAATCGGCTTGGGGGCGCTGGTGCGGCTGCGCACTGCAGATGCAGCAAACCCTCGGGCTCATGGGCAGAGGAGGAAGGAGGGGGATATCAGGTAGTGCTGACCGAGGAGAATCCCGAGGAGAGGAGGCGTGCGGCGGCGACGGATGGAATTAGGGACATGTCTCCTAGGATTTAGGGCTGGACCTATATTTATAGACTAGGGTCTATATGAGGTCCAATTATAAACCTCCGATTTTAGATTGGACGGCCGAAAACTACTAGGTTAGGGGGTCCAATTGACAAACCGATGACGGTTTGCGCTCGAACGGAGTTGATCCGGACCGAACGGTTATGACCGCCCGATTCGGGTTCTAGGAGGTTTTCGGGCTAGGCTGCGCGGCGGTTCGGTGCACTATGCAGAGAGTCTAGGTGGGGATGAGAGGGAAAACGGCAACGGGCAACGCGATTTTTTAAAACACCAAAAAACGTCCGACGGTAGACCGAATACTGTGCCGCTACGGTCGACCGTTCGGGTACCAGACGGACTCCGATTGCGACAAAATTTGACAGGCGAGCTACCTATATCTAACCAAAACCGCACATCAAGTTTCAACCCAATCAGAGAAAGTTTTTCAACACACTTTTAAAAACAGGATTTGATGATGCCGCGGGCGCGTGCGGGTGCGGGCTCAGAACGGACAACGACGAGAACCGGCAACTACTAACGGACGCAAGTTTGAAAACTGGCGGCAATGGGATGCCGATGCAATGCGGCTGATGCACATGATGCAATGATGATGCGACAAATAAAAATAACCACACGACGAAAACGGAATAAAGGGGGGTATCTTCTGGGGCGTCGGTCTCGGGCTGTCACACTGTATTTGCAAATTGTGTTGTAGATCAATGGCTCGCACAGTAGCTCCCTTGAATTTTAATGCGTTCGTAGAGAAAGCTAAGCTGAATGATGATGGAAGTAACTATGCAGTCTGGATCCGTAATATGAGGAATATCCTCACTACTTCGCAAAAGGCTTGTGTCCTTGATGCACCGCTTGAGGCAGCACCCCGTGGCCGCATCCGCAAATGTTGTGAATGTCTGGTAGGCGCGTGTTGATGACTACTCGATAGTTCAGTGCGCCAAGTCGTATGGCTTAGAATCGGGACTTCAAAGACATTTTGAACGCCATGGGGCATATGAGATGTTCTAGGAGTTGAAGTTAGTTTTGTAAGATAATGCTCGAATTGAGAGGTATGAGACCTCCGATAAATTATTTGCATGCAAAATGGAGGAGAATAATTCTGTCAGTGAACACATACTCAAAATGTCTGGGTACTACAACTGTTTTGACTCAGTTGGGAGTTGAGCTTCCACCTCAGACAGTCATTGACAGAATTCTTCAGGCACTGCCACCTAGCTACAAAAACTTCATGATGAACTATAATATGCAAGGGATGAACAAGTCACTCTGCGAGTTGTTCGCGATGCCGAGAGTTGCAGAAGTAGAAATCAAAAAGAAGCATCAATTGTTGATGGTGAACAAAACCACTAGCTTCAAGAAAGTCAAAGGAAAAATGAAGGGAAACTTCAAGAAGAACGGTAAGTCAGTTGCCGCTCCCATGAAGAAACCCAAGGGTGCCCCCAATCATGAGACAAAGTGCCTCTATTGCAAGGGGAATGGCCACTAGAAGCGGAATTGCCCAAGTATCTCGCCGATAAGAAGACTAGCAACATCAACAAGGGTATATTTGATATAAATTTTATCCACGGGTACCTTACTAGCTCTCGTAGTAGTGCATGTGTATTTGATACCAGTTCAGTTGCTCATATTTGTAAATCGAAACAGGAACTACGGAATAAATGGAGGCTCGCAAATGATGAAGTGATGATGCGCATCAAACATGGTTCCAATGTTGATGCGATCTCCATCGACAAGCTCGCTCTTCGATTACCATCGGGATTAGTTATGAACCTAAATAATTGTTATTTGGTGCCTGCGTTGAGAATGAAGATTATATCTCCATCTTGTTCAATGCGAGACGGTTACTCATCTAAATCATAGGATAATGGTTGGTCTATTTATACAAGTAATATCTTTTATGGTCATGCACCCAATGTGAATGGTTTATTCTTGTTGAATCTCGATAGTGATGATACACATATTTATAACATTGATGCCAAAAGATGTAGAGTTAATAATGATAGTACCACTTTCTTGTGGCAGTGTCGCTTGGGTCATATTGGTGTAAAGCGCATGAGCAAGCTCCATGCTGATGGACTTTAGGAGTCACTTGATTTTGAACCACTTGACACATGTGAACCATGCCACATGGGCAAGATGACTAAAACCCCGTTTTCCGGTACAATGGAATGGGCAAGTGACTTGTTGGAGATCATAAATACGGATGTGTGTAGTCCAATGAGTGTTGAGGCGCATGATGGATATTGTTATTTTCTCACCTTCACTGATGATTTGAGTAGATATGGATATATTTAATTGATGAAACACAAGTCTGAAACGTTTGAAAAGTTTAAGCAATTTCAGAGTGAAGTTGAGAATCATCATAACAAGAAGATTAAGTTCCTGCTATCTGATTGAGGAGGAGAATATCCGAGTTATGAGTTTGGCATGCACTTAATATAGTGTAGAATTATGTCATAGCTCATGCCACGTGGAACACCATAGTGTAATGGTGTGTCTGAACGTCATAATTGTACCTTGTCAGATATGGTGCATTCTATGATGTATCTTACCAATTTTTCACTACCGTTTTGGGGTTATGCATTAGATACACCCGCGTTCACTTTAAATAGGGCACCATCTAAATCTGTTGAGACGACACCGTATGAATTATGGTTTGGCAAGAAACCTAAGCTGTCATTTCTTAAAGTTTGGGGTTGTGACGCTTATGTCAAAAGGCTTCAACCTGCTAAGCTCGAACCCAAAGCGGATAAGTGTGTCTTCATAGGATACCCAAACGAAATAGTTGGATATACCTTATATCTCATATCCGAGGGCAAAGTGTTTGTTGCTAAGAAAGGGTCCTTTCTCGAGAAAGAGTTTCTCTCGAAAGAATTGTGTGGTAGGGTGGTGGAACTTGATGAGGTTATTGAACCGTCACTTCAACCACATAGTAGCATGGCACAGGAAGATGATCATGTGGCGCCTACACGAGTTGAAGAGGAAGCTAATGATGTTGATCATGAAGCTTAAGATCAAGCTACTACCGAATGCGTAGGTCGACAAGGTCTTGTACTCCTCCTGAGTGGTATGGCAATCCTGTCTCCCGTAGGTGGCCGCGACATTTTACAAATGGGGCGACAGCCTGCCTTGGTGCACAAGTTGTGGAAGATCTCTTGGATACATACGGTACAGAAGATTGAGAGAGACAGAAGATACGAAGGAGATACAAATTGAAATTACAGAAAGAAATATCTAGGATTCTATTCTATCTTATGTTTAACACTCCCCTCAATCTGAACTCTATGGTACTCTACCAAGATTAAGATTGTACTTGAAATCATCCAGCCTCCTTGTAGTGAGTAGTTCAGTGAATCCATCGGTTAGCTGATCACCCGTTGGAACAAACTGAATATCAAGCAGCTTCTGTGCTACTCTTTCTCGTACAAAATGTTAATCAACCAAAATATGTTTATTTTGTGCATGAAAAGTAGGATTGGCTGCGAGATAGGTTGCACCAATATTATCACACCACAGTCTTGCAGCCCATGGAGCCTTAACCCCAAGTTCATAAAGCAGACTTTGGATCCACATTATTTCAGCTGTAGCATTTGCTAGAGCCTTATACTCAGGCTCGGTACTGGACCTTGAGACAGTAGCCTGTTTTCTTGCACTCCATGACACAAGATTTGTCCCTAGAAACACAGCAAAACCACATATGGATCTTCTATCATTAGAACAACCTGCCCAGTCTGCATCAGAATATCCAGTAACAAGCATGGAAGGGGACTTGACAATCTGCAGTCCAAGTCCTTCTGTGAACTTTAAATACCTTAATATTCTTTTGCTGATAGTCTAATGAGCTGTACTGGGTGCATGCAAGTATTGACAAACTTTATTCACCGAATCAAAAATGTCAGGACGAGTAAGGGTCAAGTATTGCAAAGCACCTACACCACTTCTATAATTTGTTGCATCATCAGGACCAAGAGCTTCTCCACTATTAGCAGTGAGTTTCTCTGAGACTGAGAGAGGAGTACTCACAGCTTTGCACTCTTCCAAACCCACTCTTCTGAGTATACCAGTGGTATATTTTTCTTGAGTAAGAATTATACCATTGGTTACCTACTTGACTTCAATACCAATGAAATAGTGAAGATCTCATAAATCCTTTAGAGCAAATTATAAGTTCAAATCTGTAAGAAAGATGGTAGTGGCATCTAAACTGGAACTGGCAATAATTATATCATCACCATATACTAACATGAGTATAGTGACATTCCTTTTATGATAGATGAACAAAGAAATATCTGCCTTGGATGGTATGAACCCAAGTTTTTGCAACTTTATGCTCAGTCTTGAGTACCATGCTCTTGGTGCCTGTTTCAAACCATATAAACTTTATCTAACTTAAAGACATACCCTGGTGTGTTTATATTCTCATATCCTGTTGGTTACCGCATGAACACTTCTTCCTCCAGAACACCATGAAGAAACACATTCCGAACATCTAGCTGACGAAGGCTCTATCCTGTGGAAACAACAATTGGTAACACAAGTCTAATAATAGCTGATTTTACAACAGGGCTAAAGGTATCCTCATAATCAATACCAAATCTTTGTTTAAACCCTTTTGCAACTAATCTGGCTTTGTATCTGTCTATACTGCCATCGGATTTTATTTTGATCTTATAATTCCATTTACGATAAATCACATTTGTACCTTTTCCTGCTGGTACAAGATGCCAAGTTTTATTCTTCATGAGAGCATGCTATTCATCATCCATTGCCTTTTTCCACTCCGCATGAACAAGTGCATCACTCAAATTAATGGGTTCACCAGTAGTGGTAAGAAATGCGTGTTTGATTGTATTATACCTGATTGTACCATCAGTGTAGACTTTGGGTTTAGAAACCCCTGTTTTTGACCATGTGATGCATGCTGAAACTGCTGCTTCTCTTGGTGCTGCTGGTGTAGCTGATGGTGTTGCAGCAGTTTCAGATATATCTGAGTCTGCGTGGGTCTCTACTACAACCGAGGTGCCTGCAGATGGCTGTGTTTGACCCAACAGAGGGAGCATATCTCCACTGTCACCCTGCCGTGTAGTACTATCAGGCGTCCCTCGTGGGGAGACGCCGGCAGGACCAGAGGAGGCAGGCTCGGCTCTGCTTCCAGGTGCTTCAGGAGAAGCTCCCAAAACTGTCACATGTTGACCCATACGTGCAAAAAAATCAGTAGGAGCAGCAGTGTGCAAATGTCCTTGCTGCTGCAAATTAGTCACATGATCAGTTTCAAGTAATTCACCCCCGTGATCAGAAGTGGACATATATTCTGGGAGCAGTGCTATTTCAGCACGAAGAAGGGAGCCTGCATTTGATGAAGCTTGGCAAAAGGGAAGATTGTTTCATCAAAAACGACATCACTCGAGATATAGATACACCTAGTTGCAACTTCAAGGCATTTGTAACCTTTGTGAAGGTTGCTGTAACCAATAAAGACACATTGAGTCAAATGAAATTCAAGTTTGTGGCGATTATAGAGTCGTAGATTTGGATAACATGCACACCCAAAGATTTCAGGGAGTTATAGTCAGGTTTTTGATGAAACAATTTTTCTAAAGGAGTAACATTGCCAATGACTCTAATAGGCCATCGATTGATGAGATAGGTGGCAATAATGAACGCCTCATCCCAATACTTCAATGTTATGGAAGCATGAGCAAGTAGGGAGAGACCAACTTCGACAATGTGATGATGCTTTCTTTCAGCTAAACCATTTTCTTGGTGAGCATCTGGACAAGAGACATGGTGTGTTATGCCTATCTCTCGAAAGAAGGAGTTGAGTTTCTCATACTCCCCTCCCCGGTCACGTTGGACCGTAAGGATTTTCTTATCAAAATATCTTTCAACAAGTTTCTGAAATTCTTGGAAGACAGAATAGACTTCAGACTTAAACTTGAGCAAGTATATCCAAGTGAATTCACCGTAATCATCGATGAAACTGACATAATATTTCTTTCTTCCAAAAGAATCTCTTGCATGACCCCATACATCACTGAAAATAAGTTCCAAAAGGAGCATGAGACACACTAATAGACTTAGGATAAGGGAGTTGATGACTCTTGGCACATTGACAAGCATCACAAACAGACTCTTCATGTTGATTATGAGACAATAACAGATTGCCTTTATTGACTACTTGCTCAACTATGACTGATGACGGATGCCCTACTATTTGATGCCATCTTGCAAAGGAGGGCTTGACAGCAGAGTAGACTCGACGACAACGACGATTAAGAGCTCCAGATGTGATGGGGTAAAGGCCTCCAATGCATCTACCGTGGTAGATGAGTTCCCTCGTTGCTCGATCTTTAATAAAAAATATATTTTGGACAAGTTTCAAAGAAAACATTATTATCATTGGCGAGACGAGACATAGAGGCAAGATTTTTATCGGCTTGTGGGACATGTAAGACATCTTTCAGAAGTAGATCACGTTTGCAAGTAGGGGAATTAATCGAAGTCTGACCAATGTGATGGATTTGCATACCTCCACCGCTTGCAATGTGTACCTGATCACCTCCCAGGTATTTTTCCCTAAGAGATAGCTTTTCAAGCTCGCTGGTGACATGGTCTATGGCTCCAGAGTCGGCATACCAGATGGTGCCGTCGTCCCCTCCTTGCTCCCGGACAACAGCAACAACATCATGTGTGTTAGGGATGTAGCTCTCATCATACCTGAGCCAGCACTCGAACACCTCATGTCCTGATTTCTTGCACAGTTGGTAGCGAGGTCGCCTGTTGGGGAGGACTGCATCTGGTTGTAGCCGCCACCTCCAACACCAGAACGGTTGTTCTGGTTGCCATCGGTGCCATGTCTACGCCCGGTGTTGCCGTTGCCACGACTGCGGCCGTGCTGACCGCGCCCACGCCCGCCACGCCCATGAGAAATCGCGTTGACAGAAGATTGGCAAGTGTGGAGGCCGTGAAGGAGGTTGATGCGGGCATCAGACGAGAGGGGCTGGCTGTACAGCTCGGGCACCATCACAGGTTCCACCCGAGCAGCAAGGATGGAGACGACCGGGTTGTAGTCGAGGTCGAGTCCCGCGAGGATGTGGGAGGTTATTTCTGTAGCAGAGAGAGGAGGACCTGCACATGTGATCTCGTTGGTGAGTGCTTTTACCTTGGCGAGATAATTTGCCATGCTGGAGTTGCCCTTCTAGAGGTTGTGGAGCTCGATCCTGGTGTTGATGGATTGAGCTTGCGTCTGCGCCGCGAAGGTTGCGTGGATCAATGCCCACACCTCGGTTGGTGTCTGAAGCGTGACGACTTGGGGAAGGATCTCGTGAGAAAGGGGTCCCATCAAGTATCCTTGGAGTTGCTGCTGTTGTGCATACCATAGGGTGCGCGCCCTATTGACGAACTGCTCCTCCTTCCTGTCAATGGTGACGGTGATGGTGGCCGGCGGCACAGGGCTCGTCGGGTTGAGGTAGTGTAGCATCTGTGCGCCTTTGATCTGAGGCAGCACAATGGCTTTTCCACAGGAGAAAATTTCTCCTCGTAAGCTTCTCTTGGGTAGGAGGGCCGAGGGTAACGACCTGAGTGGTGCTGGTGAATGGGGCGGAGGTGGAAGATGATGCAGGCTGGGTGGTGAGGGTATTCTCGGTACCGGCGGAGGGGGTGGATGGGTTCCTCATTGGAGCTAGATGCGATCTATGTGCGATCTAGGAGGAAGAGGCTCTGATGACCATATGAGGAAGCGTATCTCCACCCGTAGGTGGCCGCGTGGTTTTATAGATGGGGCGACGGCCTGCCTTGGCGTACATGTTGTGGAAGATCTCTTGGATACATCCAATACAAAAGATTGAGAGAAACAGAAGATACGGATGAGATACAAACCGAAATAACAGAAATAAATCTCTATGATTCTATCTCTAGGATTCTATTCTATCTTATGTTTAACAGTCGTGTTGACCCTACGGGCTATGAAGAAGCGATGGTGGGCCCGGATTCCAAAACATGGCTAGAGGCCATGAAATCCGAGATAGGATCCAGGTATGAAACAAAGTGTGGACTTTGGAAGTATTACCTGAAGGTCGAAAGGCTATTCAGAACCAATTTAGGACAGTATAACCGCACCTAAACCGAGGCCTCACAGTGATTTGTGTTTTTGGCAGCGTTCAGGTCGGTCGTTCGCATGATGTGGTTTATCTGATCCATTAGATCTGCTCCCAATTTCGAGCTCCATTGCAGTTCTTTTTCCTAGCCCAGCTGTCCTAAAGGGCCTCTACTCCGAAAGAAAAAACGAAGATATGTGGTGCACATGGCTTTTATGCCGGCCCATTTGGCTAACCCGCACGCTAGATCGTTGACCTATGTGCTGAATCGCTAACCTGCCGAGGAAAAGCGTTTGGTCGCTGCTAGAGGGCAGGTCAACGGGATTGATCCAGTCGAGCGTGATACAAGCGACGCGGGGATCCCTGGGTCCAACCGATGCATGTGATTTGTCTTCGAGGTCATCCAACTGACGGGTGTGATGCGGGTCGAGGCAATAGGCATTCGGGTGTTCAGCAATTCCGTGAGGTAGATCGACAATCGAAACTGATCCTTTGTGATTTGAATAAGGCAATCAATCTTCAGTTTCTTGAGTCATTCATGGTGGATGATGTATGCCACTCGCCGATGGCGATTAATGAAGGTGTGCGTCTTTATATTTTCTAATGTGTGTTGTATATATGCTTCCTTGCCCGGATCTCTCAATCATCGTTCTTGCTCCTTTTCTTTGAAACTGAATCGCCACTCTTACTCAGCACGTTTCTTGGCTAGGTTGGCCTCTATCTTTGTTTTCCCCCTTTCCTATACTATCCCTTCTTCCACCCATGCTAATATCTTTCCGTTCCTATTATGCGCAGGTGGTGACTCTTGTTTCACGCTGGTGCGGAGATATTGCACAAAGCTTAGGTGACGAAGATCCACCCCTCAATCAGATTGGGACATCCGAAATCCCGACCAATCAGGTAAAACCTTGTACATGAGGGTACAATGAACATTTTCTTTGTCAAAGAAAATCTTGATTAACTATGACTATGTTATTGATGCTTGGTTCCCCTTTTCAAGATTTTTGCTTCAGTTTAGGTCATTCGTCAATTTGTTTCAGGGTTATCTCTATTCTTATAAGCTTTAGATATTAGAGCAAAATATGTACTCTAGATTAAGATGTCCACAAGAAATCATTTATCTGAACATAGCAATGAATAGTAAGAAGTTGGGGATATAAAAGTAATAGGGGAATGCAATTTATCATGTAGGGCTGCATTGGCATTTTGTAGAATTTCCAATGAAACATGTGTGAGATTACAATCAGGTGTAGTCCATTTTGTGATACACCAAACATCTATGTAGTATCTTGTCCATGTCACAATCTGAGAGGGTTCGGAACATGGAGAAAATATGGTAATTATGGACATAGGATAGGAATAAATGTGTCAACATATATATGTAGTAACTGGAGAGCTGATGTGGTGGAGTGAACGTTGAGTAGGTGGTGGAGGAGAATTTGAGTAGGTGACGAGTTCATTAGCTCCCACCATTTGATCGATATACTAAATGGGGTCTTATGTCAAATGAATCTTAGCTACAGGAGCACATCTCTGTATGGAGCGAATTTGAATACTATCCTGAAGCTTAGAACTTGTGTGTTGTTGGTGTGCAAAGTAATTAATAAAGTAATGATATTTTTAGTATCACGAAATACACGAGAGTTGCTAAACAGACTCAGTCTATAACAAATGAGCAATACCTATGGCCGTATCCGCGGAAGAGGATGAACATGATGTACACCCAAAAAATTGTTGTCCTATTAAGTATATTTTTGCAACGCAGATGCTCAAGTTCGAGCAGGTAAATCAGAAGGTCCTAGACCGCAAGTTGTCGTTTGATTGTGCATCATATACCAGGTTGAGTTTGGCTCCACTAAGCTTTGTTTGATAAATAGTGTTCAATCCCATCTTGTGTTCACACATTATTACGTTGCCTCCACGGGGAAACAAATTGGATGAATGGAATTATACTATTGTTAGTGCTAAGTTGATTTTTTCTATATTGGAAAAACGAATTGTTAGTGACATTATTATATTCCTTCTTGGATTCCAGTAAGCTGAATCAGTCAGGATAAAATCAAAGTGTTAACGGCCCTATAATTTATGCAATATGGATGCTTGTATTCCTCATTTTCCATTCAATTAAAATCACTGTATGGTTCATTATTGTTGGCTTTTAGATCGGCTTATCAAAACACGAGAGCAGCAGCACACACACGTACATGCAAAGCTAGCAAGCTAGCAAGCAGGTGGATGGATTTGCCATGTACGTGACTAGCCGCAGCCTCCCAACGTGAGCCACCTAGAGCTGGTTACTTCCGATCAACTCGACGGAACAAGAAAAAAACTATCGACGTAACGCACCGAATCGATGTATTGCAACAGATCCGTATCGTGCCTTTGTATTGCTTTTCTTTTTCTGGTTGTATTGCTCTTGTAATACAAAAACTTACAAAGATTTACTTAACCTTCCAAACTAACTCTTCTCTCCCCCCTGATTTTTAGTGGGGGTGGGGCCCCTCATCCCTCAATTACCAATCACAATCTTACACATCAGTTTGTACGTAAAATCTTTACGTAAGCCTTTGTAGGTGTAGCATTACTCTCACAAGAGGTAGGGGTACAAGCATATATATATATATATATATATATATATATATATATATATATATATATATGCATAAGCTTAGCCTACTGATAACCGACTCTTACTCGGGCAGTTGTACGAGTGCACGACATGTTTAGCTCTTACAATTATGTTATGACCTAAATCTGTATGTGATATACAACAGTACGAGTGTGATGTTTGATGATCTTGAGAAAATGCTTAATACAGCAATGTGGTTGAAAGTATACAAAGCTAATGTTAATGAAGTAAAAGATGCACTTTATTAACAAAAAAATAAAGGGTTGTTTCAGTTTGATATAAAGGTAACAAAAAAGTAAATAGATGTGTCAGTTTATGTTCCTTTTTCTATGCTTGATCCAAAGCTACGTCTCACTCTTTCATTTAAGTTGTTGTATCCTCCTTATTTCTTGCTTATAATCATTGTTGCTAAAAAAATTCTTAACCTGAATATACAACGATGATGGACTACATGAAGAAGACACACTCATCAGTCTTTTGGAAGCACAAGTTCACTAAGGAGGATCAGAAATTGCCTGAGTTGTACGTAGAATGTGGCCAGTATATGAACTTCTGTATTTGCATAGTCAGTACCGTTGTGGTTCTGGTTTTATAGGAAAAGTGTTTGATGACCGTTTTGCTGTAGCTGTTAAAATTTTCCATGCAGTGCTCATTGTCTCTCTTGCTCCCCCTCCCCAATTTGGCTCCTTGTATTTTGAGTCAAATTTTTACCAACTATACGACTAACAAGATATGATTTGTATGCTATAGAATGTATACCATTAGATTTGTATTCAAAAGAAGATTCTCGTACTATAATTTTTGTTGCATATATTTTATGTTCTATTAATAAAATTTTTGGTCAAAGTTTGGCACCAAATTCAGGGGATGCAATAAACCCAAGCGAAGGGAGTATTCTTATACAAAATCAAACTATTGCTTTCTTAATATCCTACATATTCCTGAGCACAATAATCTACTTAAATTATTTGTTCTACCAATAGCTAACATGCGCACTACAAAATAAATAGGCACAAACACACACACTATGAGTTGAATTTCGGGTCAAAAACACAATTCATAGGTGTGATAATACTACCCTACATATCATGTATGATTATATGATGATCAAAATACTACATTTATATATAGTTGCATCAATCACTAATATTATACTGCTAAAATAGACGGGCGTAGCAACGCGCGCCGTCAACGATCTAGTGGATCTTTAAGAGGAAGACAGACACAGACGGTAATGTTATCGTCTATAAAGCTCTACTTGTGGCAAAGGGGTTTTTCACTATTACGACGAGACTTTCTCACTCGTAGTGATTTACCTGCATTTTTTGATTATGAAATCTGATAGATGGATGTCAAAACATCATTCGTATATGATGTAACCGTAAGGCTTTCTCGATCCACAGAATGATGGCAAAGTATGCAAGCTCCTATGGTCCATTTATGGACTGGTGCATGCATCTCAGAGTTGGAATCTTTTCTTTGATGAGGTGATGAATGCATTTGGGTTTATACAAGTTTATGGAGAAGCTTGTATTTACAAGAAAGTGAGTGGGAGCTCTATAGCATTTATAATATTATATGTGGATGAAATATTGCTGATTGGAAACAATGTAGAACTTTTGGGAAGCATGAAGATATATTTGAACAAGAGTTTTTCAATGAAAGACCTCGGAGAATCTTCTTACATATTAGGCATAAAGATCTATATGGATAGATCGATAAGCTTAATTGGACTTCCACAAAGCACATACCTTGATAAGGTTTTGAAGAAGTTTAAAATGGATCAGTCCAAGAAGGGGTACTTGCCTATCCTACAAGGTGTGAAGTTGAGTAAGACTCAATGCCCATCGACTACATAGGAGAAAGAGAAAATGAGTGCCATCCCTTATGCTTCAGTCATAGGCTCTATTATGTATGTGATGTTGTGCACAAGACCAGATGTCAGCCTTGCCATAAGTATGGTCGGAAGGTTTCAAAGTGATACACGACTGGAAGACAACGGTCAAGAATATCCTTAAGTACCTGAAAAGGACCAGTGAGATGTTTCTCGTCTATGGAAGTGATCAAGAGCTTGTCGTAAAGGGTTACATTGATGCTAGCTTTGACATTGATCCGGATGACTCTAAGTCTCAAACCGGATACATATTTATTCTGAATGGTGGAGCGGTAAGCTGGTGCAGTTCCAAGCAAAGCATGGTAGCTGATTCTACATGTGAAGCAGAGTACATAGCTGCTTCGGAAGCAGCGAAGGAAGGTGTGTTGATGAAGCAGTTCCTGACGGATCTTGGAGTTGTGCCCAATGCACTCGACCCAATGACCCTATTTTGTGACAACACTCGTGCCATTGCTCTAGCCAAGGAACCAAGGTTGCACAAAAGGACCAGACACATAAAGCGCTGCTTCAGTTCCATCCGCAATTATATCAAGGAGTAGGACATAAACATTTGCAAAGTACATACGGATCTGAATGTTGCAGATCTGTTGACTATACATTTTCCATGAGCAAAATGTGATCAACACAAGAACTCTATGGGTGTTAGATTCGTTACCATGTAATACTAGATTATTGACTCTAGTGCAAGTGGTAGACTATTGAAATATTCCCTAGAGGCAATAATAAAGTAGTTATTATCATATTTCCTTGTTCATGATAATCATTTATTACCAATGCTATAATTGTATTGATTGGAAACTCAAATACATGTGTGGGTACATAGATAACAAAGTGTCCCTAGTATGCCTCTACTGGACTAGGTTGTTGATCAAAGATGGCTAATGTTTCCTAGCCATAGACATGAGTTGTCACCCGATAACGGGATCACATCATTAGGAGAATGATCTGATGGAAAAGACCCAAGCTGTAAGCATATTGTTTGATCATATCAAGTTTACTGCTATTGCTTTTTGCATGTTAATGTATCTGTTCCTATGACCATGAGATCATGCAGATCACTAATGCCGGAGGGATGCCTTGTGTCTATCAAATGTCACAACGTAACACGATGACTATAAATATGCTCTACATGTATCTCTAAGGGTATCTATGGCGTTGGCATTGATCAAGACTAGGATTTGTCACTCCATATGATGGAGAGGTATCTCGGGGCCCACTCGGGAATACAAAATCACAATAAGCTTGCAAGCAATGTGGCTAAGGAGTTAGTCACATGATCTTGTATTACGGAACGAGTAAAGAGACTTCCCGGTAACGAGATTGAACTAGGTATGGGGATACCAACGATCGAATCTTGGGCAAGTAATATACCGATGGACAAAGGGAACTACATACGAGATTAACTAAATCCTTGACATTGTTTGTTCAACCGATATAGATCTTCATAGAATGTGTAGTAAGCAATATGGGCATCCAGGTCCCGCTATTGGTTATTGACCGTAGAGGTGTCTCGGTCATGTCTGCATAGTTCTCGAACCCGCAGGGTCTGCACACTTAAGGTTCGATGACGATATAGAAATAGTGGAGTTATTATGTTGGTGACTCAAGGTTGTCCGAAGTCCCGGATGAGATCCCGTACATGACGAGTTGCTTTGGAATGGTCCGAAGGTAAATAATGATATATGGGAAGTTGTGTAACGCCCAAGATGCGATCCATGGGCTTTGTGTAACGCCCAAGATGCGATCCTATCCTTATTTTGGCGCGAGGTCCTCGACAGGGATAGAAGCACATCTCGTCGTTTTGCAAGAATGGATATCGTTACAAGTACATGTACTGAAAAGATGAGTATATGGAATTGGCTTACACTCGCCACAAGCTACATCAGGGTCACATCAGTACAATACATAATCATCATGAAGAAGAGAAGGGTCCGACTATGGAAGAAAACAAATGATAAAAGAACGACGTCCATCCTTGCTATCTGAGGCTGCCGTCCTGGAACCCATCCTAGATCAACGAAGAAGAAAGAAGAAGAAACTCCAAATGAACAATCATCGCGCTCACGTCTTAATATTCTTTACCTGTACCTGCAACTGGTGTTGTAGTAATATGTGAGCCACAGAGGACTCAACAATCTCATTTCAAAAGGTATCAAGACTAGCAAAGCTTAATGGATGATGTATGGTTAAGTGGTGAGGCTGCACCAAGCGACTAAGCATTTATTAAGGTGGCTAACTTATGAGTACAAGAATAAGAGAGGGAAGATCTACGCGTAACGAACGTGAACTAATGGTGATCAAATGAATGATCCTGAACACCTACTTACGTCAGACATAACCCCACCATGTCCTCGATCAGAGAAGGAGCTCACGAAAGAGATAGTCACGGTTACGCACTCAGTTGACATATTTTAATTCAGATTACTTCAAGTTATCTAGAAGAGGATGTTAAACAAAGTTTCCACGTTGCCACATAACTGCGGGCATGACTTTCCGAAATATCTAACCCTGCAGGGGTGCTCCAACTAGTCCATCACAAACTACCACACGCTGCGACGGAATGACCTCGATCAGGGAAACCCGTGATCTCCTCGGGTTCCTATTGGAAAACCTCAACCTCAAGATAACCCAAAGCGTCCTCAGAATCCCTCGCACAATACGCTCGATAAAGGTAAAACAAGTCCAGCAAGGCCGCCCGACGTGCCGACAATCCCGATAGGAGCCGTGTATCTCGTTCTCACGGCACAATCGGATGAGCGCAACGTACAATGGCCTGATAGATAATCACCCGAGTTGCCCCGGGTTGGCCCCGCACACGACTCTGTTTAGGATCAACACTGGCCCTCCGTGTATTATGTTGAATTACTCCTCGGGTTCATGACGCCCTATGTTTTTCAGTATTAACATAATATTTATGTTGGGCAAATATAGTACCAAAGTTGGGCCTTGCTAGACGAGCTTTATCCTAAAACGAGAATCTAGGGGGTCCTCATAACAACCCCAAGCATGTTAGGAGCGCTCATTTATGGAACATAACACCGGTAGCCGAAACTAAGGGGCAAAGGTGGAACAAAACACTAGGCTAGAAAAGGCCGAGCCTTACACCTTTTACCAAGTATATAGGTGTATTAAATTTAATAGCAAGAATATAGTGATATAACAAGGAACCCATGTTTGCACATGGAATCAACTGCACCTGCAACTAGCAACACTAACACATGGTTAAGTAAGTGGTAACATAGCCAATCAGTGGTTTGCTAGGTTATGAACAGGTTGAAGGTTTTCATGGCAATGTTGAGAGGCTGATATTTAACAGGTGGTAGGCAGCGAGACATAGTGATAGAAACGAAACAACTAGCATGAAATGATAGTAATGGTATCTGAGGAAATGGTCATCTTGCATGAGATCCCGCTTGGAAGAAGAACGACTCCGTGAAGCAGACAGACCGATGTAGTCAAACGGATCCTCACACTCCGAAACGATCGGAACTCTATCAAAATGAAGCAAATCAGAAACAAGAATCAACACACGATATACACCACGACACATGCACGACATAATGCTCAACACATATGATGCCTGATCGGTATAATGCAAGGCATGACATGGCAACTCACAACAATCAAACACTACACATTAAGTGAAGCTCAATATGCAAACGAGTTGCATATTGACGAAACTCCACATATGAATTATTTAGTTGACTCTTGTTTTGGTACACAACAATATTAAATGTTGTTAAACATGGCAAGAGGTGAAGTGTAATTAATCTACCTATCTAGGCATTTTAAATGAGGCCGGAAACATCATATATCATCTCCGATATGACCCCATGCGTTAATTTTATAATCTGTCCAGATCTGAACGGGACACATTTTATGATTGTTAAATGGCAAAACAAAGTGGTTCACGTGAAACTACACGTCGTTCTAGTCCATTTATATATATGTAACATCTCCAACGGAGGTACGGTTCAAAAGATACGAACACCTCAAGATATGATGCCATGAATGCAATATGTATGCAATGACAGTCACACACACTCCAAAACTTACAAGAAACAATATAATATGAAACTACACGAGATTCTAAGCAAGTTTCATATATGACATGATCAAAACGGAGCAACAGTTCAACAACTACAAGCTAAACAAGAAATAGCTACAATCTGCCCAACACAGCAACATGGCATTTTCTACACCCCAAAACAACAAGCTACGTAATCTTAAAATGCTCAAACAAGACATGAGGCAGTAGAGGGCAAGATGCACTACAACATCCTACTAATAACATCTAGCATGGCAGCATGTATAACTAGGAAAAGAACTCACAAAATGGCATCTCACGCACAGTTCCAGACTTAGTGAAAATAACACTCTTGACAGTCCAGTTTTCGATCTGAAGGCATATTGCCAGCAGCAAAACTAAATGATACAGGGCACCAAATGACATGAAAATCTACAACATGCTAGAGAATCTTATGCACTACCAATAACTCCATTGCACGAACCCCAAAGGAGCTATAGATCGCGAGCAGAACTCATGGCAAGACAACAACAAAACATAACAGATCTCAGGCTTCGAAATATTTCAGAATCTCCAAAACAGCACTATTTTCTAGCATGTTGGCAACAAGCAAACAACACCTAAGCATGGATTTCTATTGCAACCAAAATTACCAGAGGCTAGCCTACATATCCAAGGGCATATTTCTAGTTCACAACTAAATCATATCACGCACGGAACAAATCCCACGAAATAAACAAAAGGGCATCACGATAATAATATCATGCACACAAACTTACTCGAAAGACAAAACTAAATGCAGAGTTAAATTCCATGGATTTTTCTACCCCGAAAACATATATAATATGCGGGGTTCGAAAAATACAACTAGCGCCACAATTAAATGCGGGAATAGGCCTACATGCGACATAGCGAAACTATTGATGACACTGCTAACTCTTGAACTTGCGTTGGTTTTTCCCTTGAAGAGGAAAGGATGAGGCAGCATAGTAGCAGTAAGTATTTCCCTTAGTTTGAGAACCAAGGTATCAATCCAGTAGGAGTATCAAGGCAAGTCTCCAAAGTACCTGCGCAAAAACAAACAAACTTGCACCCAACGCTGTAAAGGGGTTGTCAATCCCTTTCACGATTGATTGCAAGGTGAGATCTGAAGGTGGAAAGTGCAACAAAGTAAAAGTGTAGAGCTGAAAATATGATGTGAAGTAGACCCGGGGGCCATAGTGTTCACTAGAGGCTTCTCTCATGATAGCAAGTATTACGGTGGGTGAACGAATTATTGTCGAGCAATTGATAGAATTGCGCAAAGTGATGATGATATCTAAGGCAATGATCATACATATAGGCATCACGTCCGAGACAAGTAGACCGATACATTCTGCATCTACTACTATTACTCCACACATCGACCGCTATCGAGCATGCATCTAGTGTATTAAGTTCATAACAAACGGAGTAACGCCTTAAGCAAGATGACATGATGTAGAGGGATAAATTCATGCAATAGATATAAACCCCATCTTTTTACCCTTGATGGCAACAACATGATGCGTGCCTCGCTACCCCTTCAGTCACTGGGTGAGGACACTGCACGGTATGAACCCAAAACCAAGCACTTCTCCCATTGCAAGAATTATAGATCAAGTTGGCCAGACGAAACCCACAACTCGAAGAGAATTACAAGGATACAAAATCATGCATATAAGAGATCAGAGGAAACTCAAATAACATTCATAGATAATCTGATCATAAATCCACAATTCATCAGATCTTGACAAACACACCGCAAAAGAAGATTACATCGGATAGATCTCCATGAAGATCATGGAGAACATTGTATTGAAGATCCAAGAGAGAGAAGAAGCCATCTAGCTACTAGCTATGGACCCGAAGGTGTGTGGTGAACTACTCACGCATCATTGCAGAGGCAATGGTGTTGATGAAGAAGCCCTCCGTGTCCGAATCCCCCCTCCGGCAGGGCACCAGAACGTGCCCCAGATGGATCTTCTGGGCTTGTGACCTCCTCCGAGGTCCCCTGCCTTGGTTCTCAAGTTTCCTGCGTGTCTTCTGTTATGGAAAAAAGCATTCCGCAGGTTTTATTCCTTTTGGACTCCGTTTAATATTCTCCTCTGAAAAAGGTCAAAAACACGGAAAAAACAGGAACTGGCACTTGGCACTGAGTTAATAGGTTAGTCCCAAAAAAGATATAAAATAGCATATTCATGTATACAAAACATCCAAAGTTGACAAGATAATAGCATGGAACCATCAAAGATTATAGATACGTTGGAGACGTATCAAGCATCCCCAAGCTTAACTCCTGCTCGTCCTCGAGTAGGGAAGTGATAAAGACCGAATTTTTGATGTGGAATGCTACCTAACATACTTGTCCTTTGTAACTTCTTTCTCGTGGCATGAATGTTCAGATCCATAAGATTCAAAACAATAGTTTACTATTGACATCAAAATAATAATACTTCAAGCAAACTAGCAAAGTGATCATGAACTTTTGAAATAACAAGGCCAAAGAAAGTTATCCCTACAAAATCATATAGTCTGGCTATGCTCCATCATCCCCACACAACGAATTTAAATCATGCACAACCCCGGTATTGGGCAAGTAATTATTTGCGCAATCTTACTTTCTCAAACTTTTTCAACTCTCATGCAATACATGAGTGTGAGCCATGGATATAGCACTATAGGTGGAATAGAGTGTGGTGGAGGTTGTGAGGCAAAAAGGAGGAGATGGTCACATTGACTTGGCGTATTAATGAGATATGGAGATGCCCATCAATAGATATCAATGTGAATGAGTAGGGATTACCATTCAACGGATGCACGAGAGCTATAAGTGTGTGAAAGCTCAAAAGTAGAACTAGTGGGTGTGCACCCAACTTGCTTGCTCACGAAGACCTAGGGAAATTTTGAGGAAGCCCATCATTGGAATATACAAGCCAAGTTATATAATGAAGATTCCCACTAGTATATGGAAGTGTCAAAACAAGAGCATGGCCTTTTGAACATGGTGCTATTTTGAAGCACAAGTGTGGAAAAAGATAGTAGCATTGTCCCTTCTCTCTTTTTCTCTCATTTTTTGTTTGGGATCTTTGGCCTCTTTTCTTTCTCACATGGGACAATGCTCTAATAATGATGATCATCACACTTTTATTTACTCACAACTCAACACTTAGAGCAATGATGACTCTATAGGAAATGCCTCCGACAATGTACCGGGATGTGCAACGATCTAGCTTAGTGTATGACGTTAAAACATCTCGCTAGCTATCTTACGATCACGCAATGGCAATATGAAAGTGACGACACAAGTCATGGGACGGAACGGTGGTAGTTGCATGGCAATATATCTCAGAATGGCTATGAAAATGCCATAATAGGTAGGTATGATGGCTGTTTTGAGGAAGGTATATGGTTGGTTTGTGCACCGGAGAAAGTTGCGCGGCACTTGAGACGCTAGCAATGGTGGAAGGTGAATGTGCATCTATACCATGGACTCATATTAGTCATGAAGAACTCATATACTTATTGCGAAAGTTTTATTACTAATTGAAACAAAGTGCTAAACGCATACTCCTAGGGGAAGGGTTGGTAGGTGTAAACCATCGCGCGATCCCGACCGCAACACAAAGGATGGCAATCAATAAATCAATTATGCTCCGACTTCCTAACATAGCGGTTCACCATACGTGCATGCTACGGGAATCACTAACTTCAACACAAGTATTTCTAGATTCACAACACCCTACTACCATAACTCTAATATTACCAAATCCATGTCTCAAAACTAATTGAGAGGAATCAAACTTCTCTTTATAATCAATGCACATGAATATGGAATTTTTTATTATATCCTCTTTGGATGCCTATCATCTTTAGGACTACTTTCATAACACAAGCCAATTACCAAGTTACTCAAAGAGATCACTCTCAAAAAGATATAAGTGAAGATCGAGAGTTCTTATTTCTCCAAATTATGACACCGCTTTGCTCTACAAAGATTTAAGTTAAGCACTAGAGCAAAGTTATCTAGCTCAAAAGATATAAGTGAAGCACACGCGAGCTAAATTGCCTAACTCAAAAGATATAAGCGAAGCTCAAAGAGTATTCTAGCAAAATCACGATGAGTGCATGTCTCTCTCAAAAAGGTGTGCGGCAAGGATGATTGTGACACAACAAAAAGAAACGACACCTATAATACACGACGCTGCAAGCAAAACACATATCATGTGGTGAATAAAAATATAGCTCCAAGTAACGTTACCGATGGATTGAAGACGAAAGAGGGGATGCCTTCCCGGGGCATCCCCAAGATTAGGCTTTTTCGTGTCCTTGAATTTGTCTTGCGATGCCTTGGGCATCCCCAAGCTTGAGCTCTTTCCACTCTTTATCCCATTGTCCATGCGAACATCACCCAAAACTTGAAAACTTCACAACACAAAACTTAAACAGAAACTAGTGATATCATTAGCACAAGAAAACAAACTACCAACTCTTTAGGTACTGTAGCAAACTTGATTTCTATTTAGATTGATGTTAGATTACTGTATGCTCACTTTTCCATGTCTAGAACCCCCCGATACTATCCATAGTTTCATCAAAATAAGAAACCAACACAACAAAAACAGAATCTGTCAAAAACAGACCAGTCTGTAGCAATCTGTATACTTCGTATACTTCTGGTATATCTCAAAAATTCTGAACAATTATGAAAATTAGGGCAATTGGCATATCAACCAGAAGCAAAAAAGAATCAACTCAAAAGCTCTTTCTGGATAGGAATTAAAAATAATTTCGTGAGCGCAAAGTTTCTGTCTTTTTCAGCAAGATCAAACAACCATCACCAAAACTGATCATAGAGGTTTTACTTGGCACAAACACAAAGAGAAACACAAAAAAACAATCATAACAGAATTATGATGTTGTGGACACAACAAAACAGAAAGCAAATGCAAAGATAAATTCATTGGGTTGCCTCCCAACAAGCGCTATTGTTTAACGCCCTTAGCTAGGCATAAGGCGATAGAATCAAGTATCGTCGTCTTTGGTGCTCAAACCATAAGTAGCCCTCATCATGGATTCATAAGGCAATCTTATTTTATTTATAGGAAAATGTTCCATGCCCTTCTTTAATGGAAATTGAAATCTAATATTCCCTTCCTTCATATCGATGATAGCACCAATAGTCCTAAGGAAAGGTCTACCAAGAATGATGGGACATGTTGGATTGCAATCAATATCAAGCACAATGAAATTTACGGGTACATAGTTCCTATTTGCAATAATAAGAACATCATTGATCCTTCCCATAGGTTTCTTAACAGTAGAATCCGCAAGATGCAAATTAAGAGAGCACTCATCAATCTCATTGAAACCTAGAACATCACATAAAGACTTTGGAATAGCGGAAACACTAGCACCCAAATCACACAAAGCATTGCATTCATAGTTTTTAATCTTGATTTTGATAGTAGGTTCCCACTCAACATGAAGTTATCTAGGAATAGAAACTTCCAACTCAAGTTTCTCTTCAAGATATTTCATCATAGCATCGACGATATGATCGATAAAGGCCTTGTTTTGGCTATAAGCGTGTGGAGAGTTTAGCATGGATTGCATCAAGGAAATACATTCAATCAAAGAGCAACTATCATAATTGAATTCCTTGAAATCCAAAGTAGTAATTTTATTACTACTCAAAGTTTTGATATCCTCTACTCCGCTTTTAATGCTTTTAGCATCAAGGTAGATAGACTCCGAATCATTGGGGCGTTTCTCAACCAAAGTGGATTCATATCCAGCCCCATCATCATTAGGTTTGACATTAGAAAACAAGGATTCAATAGGAGTCACACCTAGCACTTTAAGATCTTCGTGATTCTCATCAGCAGAATACGCCTTTTTAAGCCATTCATGTCTAGCACGAATTTGGGTGGTTCTTTATTTAGTCTCATTCATGAAACACGCATAGCTTTCAAAGTTTCATCCATATTAATCTTTGGAGGAGCACATCTCAATTTCAAAGCATCAACATCAAGAGAAATTCTATCAACGGTCCTAGCCAAGTCATCAATTTTGAGCAGTTTTTCTTATTTTGACGCATTGAAAATCTTTTGCGAGTTGATAAACTCCTTAATATTACTCTCAAGATCACAGGATAATTTATTGTAATTTCCATGAGCATTGTTGTAGGAATTGCCAAAGTTATTAGAGGGATTACTAGGAAAGGCCTAGGAATAAAGTTTCCTCTATAAGCATTGTTGTTGCCAAAATTATTCCTACCATGAAAATTAACATCCAAGCTCTCATCGCTACTCTCAATCAAGGAAGACAAGGGCATATCATTTGGATCTAAAGGAGCACCTTTACTAGCAAACAATTTCATTAACTCATCCATCTTAGCACTCAAAGAGTTAACTTCTTCTATAGCATGCACTTTTTTATTAGTAGGTGACCTTTCAGTGTGCCACTGAGAATAGTTTGTCATGATATTGTCTAGGAGTTTTGTGGCTTCTCCTAGTGTGATTTCCATGAAAGTTCCACCGGAGGCAGAATCCAAGATATTTCTAGAAGCAAAATTCAAACCAGCATAGAAGATTTGTATAATCATCCAATGACTTAAGCCATGAGCGGGACAATTTCTAATCATCAATTTCATTCTCTCCCAAGATTTTGCAACATGTTTATGATCTAGTTGCTTAAAATTCATGATATCATTATGGAGAGAGATAATCTTAGCCGGTGGAAAATACTTGGATATATAAGCATCTTTACACTTGTTCCAAGAATCAATGCTATTTTTGGGTAAAGATGAAAACCAAGTTTTTGCTCGATATCGCAATGAGAACGGAAATAGCTTCAATTTAATCACATCATTATCCACATCTTTCTTCTTTTGCATATCGCATAACTCAATGAAGGTATTAAGATGGGATGCGGCATTTTCACTAGGAAGGCCGGAAAATAGCTCTTTCATAAAAGATTCAGCAAAGTAGCATTGATTTCCTATGATTCTACACTAGTGGCGGGAGCAATCGGAGTACTAATAAAATCATTATTATTAGTATTCGAGGAGTCACAAAGTTTGGTGTTTTCAGTCATGGTGACTTCAGCAAGCAGACAAGCACACAAGCGAACAGAAAGCAAGCGAAAGAAAAGGGCGAACGAAAAAAAGGCAAATATTTTTGTAATTTTTTGTTTTTTCAGAAGTGGGGGAGAGGAAAACGAGAGGCAAAAAAGTAAATGCAAGAGATGAGTTTGCGACAGTTACTTGGATAAGCTTCACTTAGAATAGTCCTCGGTGCCAGAAATTGACACGTTAGAGGAAGACTATTCTTGACTTGATACTCCCCGGCAACGGGGCCAGAAATTGGCACGTTGACGGGAGACTATTCTTGACTTGATCCTCCCCGGCAACGGCGCCAGAAATTCTTCTTGCTACCTCTTTATCTTGTGTTGGTTTTCCCTTGAAGAGGAAAGGGTGATGCAGGACAGTAGCAGTAAGTATTTCCCTCAGTTTGAGAACCAAGGTATCAATCCAGTAGGAGTATCAAGGCAAGTCTCCAAAGTACCTGCGCAAAAACAAACAAACTTGCACCCAACGCTATAAAGGGGTTGTCAATCCCTTTCACGATTGATTGCAAGGTGAGATCTGAAGGTGGAAAGAGCAACAAAGTAAAAGTGTAGAGCTGAAAATATGATGTGAAGTAGACCCGGGGGCCATAGTGTTCACTAGAGGCTTCTCTCACGATAGCAAGTATAACGGTGGGTGAACGAATTACTGTCGAGCAATTGATAGAATCACGCAAAGTCATGATGATATCTAAGGCAATGATCATACATATAGGCATCACGTTTGAGATAAGTAGACCGATACTTTCTGCATTTACTACTATTACTCCACACATCGACCGTTATCGAGCATGCATCTAGTGTATTAAGTTCATAACACACGGAGTAACGCCTTAAGCAAGATGACATGATGTTGAGGGATAAATTCATGCAATAGATATAAACCCCATCTTTTTACCCTTGATGGCAACAACATGATGCGTGCCTCGCTACCCCTTCTGTCACTGGGTGAGGATGCAGGCACTACTGGAATCTGCTGGTTTGCCGACAGCCAGAGCTGACGGCAAAGGACAGTTTAACTAATGGCAAAGGCTTTGCTGTCAGTGAGCTGTCGGCAAAGGTGCCGGCCAAGATTTTATCGGCAATCACCTTCTTTGCCGACAGCCGGAGCTGCACCGACGGCAAAGACTTTGCCATCAGCTTTGTGGCACGGGCTGACGGCAAAGAGCAGTGGCGGCAACGGCGCAGGCCGAGCTTCGTTAGAAGGTTAACGGCAGGCTTTGCCCACAGCCATAGCAAAGCTGACGGCAAAGCCTATCCTCTTTGCCCACAGCCGTAGCAAAGCTGAAGGCAAAGCCGAAACCCCTAGGCCCCCTAGGTCCCCTCTTTGCCCACAGCCGTAGCAGAGCTGACGGCAAAGCCGAAACCCCTGGGCCTTGGCCGCCTCTTTGCCGACAGCTGGAGCCCAGCTGATGGCAAAGCCGAGAATTTGGTATTGCCAGGATACACAGGCTGCCGCCATGTGTCTTCTTTGTCGTCAGTCCACCGATGGCAAAGCCTTTGTCGTCAGTGAGCTGTAGGCAAAGACCCTCTTTGCTTTTTTTCATATTTGTTTTCTGTTAATTCCCTGCATTTGCAAAACATAGATACAAACAGCAACATATATATATTGAATCTTCCCCTAAACAGCACCACAAGTGCATCACAAAGTGCAAACAGCACAACACAAGTGCAAACAACACGAATATATGTCATTAAAGTGCAAACAAGATCACAAAGTATTACAAAGCATCACAAGTGCATCCACAAATAAAATTGCATTACAAAGTTCATCTAGGACTACACAAGTGCATTACAAAGTCTCGAGCATCCATCCATATGCCATGCTGCTTTATCAAAATCTGCATAATGAGAAAGAATTTAGAAGAAGAATACAATAAGAAAGAAGTTATCTAAATTAAGCTAAGCAGTTAGAAGAAGAAGTGGAAGAAGAACAAGAAGAACAAGAAGAAGAAGTGGAAGAAGTGGAAGAAGAAGAAGAAGATAGAGAAAAAGAAAGAAGAGAAGTTATCTTTTTCTCCTCTTTCTTCTTCTCTTATTTCTTCATCTCTTGTTTGTTCTTCTCTTCTGGGTTCTTTTAAAACTTTCTAAACTAATTATGTCATTTTTGAGCTCTAATATCAACTAGAATTTACTAAGCTAACTAAACCATGGCTAATATCAACTAGAATTTACTAAGCTAACTAAAGCCTAGCATAATCTAAGTTGATCTAAACAATAAGAAGAATAAGAAGGAGAGGAATAACTTACCAAATGCCAGGAAACGAAGGAGAAGCTGCATCTCCGTTGGTCGCTGGGTTGCTAGGGCTCTCACCAAGAGAAGTAAAGGGATCGTGGGATTCAACTCTTGAATGATGCTGCAACAAGGCAAGAGTTAAAATATGTGGTTAGCACGGCAACAGACAATGGTATAAGACCGTGCAAGGTTGGTCATTGAAAGGGAACTCACCGTTCCCACCGGAGAAGGCATCGGCGGAGGGGGCGGCAAACCTTGCTTCTCACACATAGCCTGCAAATTAGTTTTCGAGGAGTCAAAGAAATAGCCTTTCTGCGTCTCACACATGGCCTTGCTTCTCACACAACTGACTTACCGCAACGAAGTCGTGCATGGCCTTCGCATGGGCATTATTGCGTGCCCTCTCCTCGTCAAGCAACCTCTGCGTATTCCGGTCCCTCTCCTCCAACAAGATCCTGGTGGCCTCCCTCTCCTTCATAAGTGCGGCCTGCAACCACTCCTCAAAAGGAATTTTCATCATCCATCCAGGGACAAAAGAACGAAAGAACTAATGAAGAAAACTAACCTCGATGGCAAGATCAACTGGCCTCGCGCGTTGCCGTATTGCAGGAGCGGAGCTCGTTTGCCACGACTTGATCTGAGATAGAGTCTCAGTGATAGGGATGAAGCCATCACACATGGCCAGCGTGCCATGACTCTTACCGCCACCAGAGATCATTAACGCCTCTGGATCGATAGGATTCTGGCTCGGGTCAAAGTCAGGCCCGCGCAGCTGTTTGACCACCTTAAAATAAGACGTCATCTTGCTATAGGCGGACAGGCTTGTGTACGCCGACGGCCCGTCCCCCTCAGAATATGCCTTCGCCGTCTTGTACGAGCCCTTATGGGCCATGCTAAACGCGGCGTATCCCTCAGGCTCGGGCTGGTTATTGTGTTTGGCCTACACGAAAAGACAAAGAATTAGTACAACAAAAATCATGAACGAACGAATTATTGATGAAACAAAACAAGGCACACATACCCATTTTTTGGCGTATTGCTTGATGTTGGCATTGCCTTGGTGGTGTGGCACACCAACCAATTGGGCCGACGGTCCTTGGCCATAGTGTGGGTGCTCAACCAAGCCTCTGTGCACCACCTGTCCGCTATCATCTCCCAACAATCCATCTTATCGGCCAACCATCTCGGGGGCACCTATGAATGTAAGTTAATGAAGAATGAAACTAAGTATTATAACTAAATAGACCTAACTAGCCCTAAGAATTGATCTTTGGAATGTACATACCTCCATGTACTCGGTCTTATCAAGGAAAATCTTTCGACATTCAGTCTTTGTCTTCGGCTCCCCTTGCTTGGCGTACCAATCTCGAACAGCCTGAACACGCATTTCGTGCCTCGTGTTATTCAATAAACTCTTGCACTCTTTCACGAGGTTCTTCTTGGCCGCCTCCTCCGTCCCCTCCTCGACCCTAAAGTGACTCTGCAGTTATGCCAAATAGATGCACAGATGAATAGTGAAATGATTTGGAAGGAAATAACAATATATAACATTGTATACTTTTTATTGGGTAAAATAATAGTTACCCAAAAATCGGCCAACACCTCGTCGGCCACGCTCACGCAAACAACACCATTGACATGTGTGTTTTCCGGGAGCAGAGCGGCTTGGTAGTGCTCCCAGTTGAGTCCTGGCTCGGGAACCATACCCTCACCCGGCAACTGCACTATCCCGGGGAAGTGCTCCCTAAGTAAAGCACCAAGGAGGCAGTTTGGATTCCGGGTATTCTGCGGGTAATCCCACCCCCTACATAATGATAAGGCAAAGAAATTAGCTACTTGGTGAAATATAATGATATAAGGTACACAATATATATCAACTTACTTCTCGCCTTTTGGCTTAATTAACGGCATGTGCTGCAAGTCCAATCGGTCTGGAACTCGTGTCATACCACGTTGGTAGACCGACTTGCTGGCAGCCCCCTCAGCCTCCGCCTCAGCACCCTCCGCCTCAGCCTCTGCCTCAGCACCCTCCGCCTCAGCACCCTCCGCCTCAGCACCCTCCGCCTCAGCCTCCGCCTCAGCACCCTCCGCCTCATCCCCCTGCATCGGTGTCTCCTCCTGGACGGTAGGATCCCGCACCGGCGACACCCTCGTCTGCAAGGGTGAAGTGGCCGAGGGTGGTGGCGACTGGCTCCTATCATGCAGCCTCCCTCTCCCACGACCACGTCCTCTGCCTCTCTTCTTTCCTACGCCTCTCCCACGGGGCTCCTCGGCAAAGCTCTGCAACAAAGTTCTCCGTAGCTGCCCAGGTGCTATCCTCAACTTATCCCCGCCTGCCATGTCTCACCACCTGTAACGATAAATAGTTAAATAATTAGTACAAATTCAAGGACAATAATTAAGTGAACAATAATAAATACATGAATAATTCAACTAATAATTGAATAATTAAACAACAATGTTTGGATGCATACAAAGTACTAATAGTCTGGATCATCTGTCTCTTCTCCATGGTCAATTGAAGCAAAATAATCATCAGTATCACACGTGTCGTCATGACTGATATCGTCATCGGGTTCAAGGACATCATGTGGAAGGCCTTTTTGTAACCGATCAAGCATTGATAGCTCATCGGCATTGGTAACTTCTTCTACTTCCACTTCTTCCTCATCATCACGTGAGTCTTGTTCCTCCGTGTTCAGGGTGGACGTAGAGAAGTTTCGGGTACGACGTCTGACACCACGTGATTCTTGGAAAAATTCTCCATCATATGTTATTGGGTCAATTTGAGGTTCATAATCGTCTTCATTTGGGGGAGGTGGTCTAAGATGTTGCGGCACATCGAACACGACATACCAACCTTCTAGGTTCTTAACACTTTGACGACAGTATGGCAGATAGAAAACTTTGGTGGCCTGTTGAGCCACAATATAGACATCGGCACCGCTTAACTGCCTGTCTTGTCGAATTTCGACAATCCCAAGATGTTCATGAGTCCGTCTTGTCTTAGTAGGATCGAACCAATGACATTTGAACACAACAACGTTCGGAGGATTTTCACCATAATAATGAAGTTCGTAGACTTCTTCAAGTCTTCCATAATACTCGACACCTCCCTTGCCTATAGCAGAGACACCAGAATTGTTTGTTTTTCGACCGGGCATTGAAAGCTCTTTGCTAGCAGTACGAAAGCGATACCCGTTGATGTTGTACTTCTGAAATGTACGGACCTTAAAGACAAAACCATTAGCTATTTGTCTCAATTCATCGTCGACTTTCTCATCTGAATTAGCCTAGAAGTTAAGAAAAGATAGAGTTTGGTGTGTTACTCATGAGTAATAGCAACAAAGGAAACCACTTATTATATATAAGGGAGGTACCTTTTTTTGAACCAAGAGATGAAACCGGGATAGCCGCCTCCTGTCTTTTCAAGAAGTTCATACTCGAGAATGGATTCTTTCTCGATTGCAACACCATTCGAGAATTGTTCGACGTATCGATTGTATCAATTAATAATAGTTGTTAGACACAAAACTTGTTAAAAGTTGCGAAACAATGTACAGAGCGCTTACTCGATGTATGGCCGAACTTCTGTTAAATTGTTCAATATATACATCGTTAGTGTGCGCCACTCCTCGACGCACAGCAACTTTGGTTTTCCCACACCAGAAGGTGCGAGCTTCCCTTTGAAAAGGCTGAGATTGGATTCACGTCGTTTGGGGTCGCCCAGATTGTACCGAGGCTTTGGATTATGCAAGCTGTGCATAGTGGCATCATAGTGTGCTGTTACGAAATTTGCCGCCTCCTCGGTAATGAACGCCTCGGCCATCGATGCTTCAATTCTACGTTTATTTTTACATTTTCCTCGAAGTGTCTTCTGCATTCTTTCAGTTGCGTAGCACCAACGATTTTGCACAGGGCCACCCAATCTTGCCTCGGTTGGGAGATGCAAAATCATGTGTTGCATCGGATTAAAGAAGCCCGATGGAAAAATCTTCTCTAACTTGCAGAGCAACTCAGGCGCCAACTCTTCCATGTCATCTATCAAGGCACGCGACAACTCTTTAGCACAAAGAACACGGAAGAAATAGCTCAACTCGGCCAATACTAGCCATTCAGCCTCGGGGATATAGCCACGCAACATCACCGGCATTATCCGCTCAAGCCATATGTGCCAATCATGACTCTTGAGCCCAAAAATTTTCATTTTTTCAATGCTCGCTCCCCTCGCTAGATTCGCAGCATACCCATCGGGGAACAACAACTTTTTTTGCACCCACAAGAGGATTTCCCTTATTGCTCCCTTCTCAAGATTGTACCAGGCTGGTTTGGACCAATTTTTTCTTCCTTTCGGTTCTCGCATGTTTAGTGATGGCCTATCACACAGAGTCTCCTCGTCAACTCTAGCCTTTGTATTATCTTTGCCCTTATCAGTGCCAAAAAATGTGCCAAGAAGGGCCTCGGCGATATTCTTTTCAGTGTGCATCATGTCAATGTTGTGTGGAAGTAAGAGGTCCTCGAAGTAGGGGAGATCCCAGATGCATGGCTTGTGGGTCCAGGCGTGTTCCTCATTATAACCCAAGAAATACCCTGGACGGTTTGGACCAGGCTCCATAGATTTTAACTGGTCATTAATTTGTGCCCCCGTCAACGCAGGTGGTGCAGAGTGTTTGACAACTTTACCTTTCATGAAATTCTTCTTGTCTTTTCTAAATGGATGGTCCATAGGCAAGAACTGTCTATCCAAGTCAAAGCAGGAATACATCCCACCCGCCGGCAACCAATGAAACTTAAGAGCTGCCTTGCATTGTGGGCATGGGAACCTTCCATGCACACACCAGGCAACGAAAAGCGCAAATGCTGGCAATCATGCAACGAGTATTGGTACCAAACATACATTTGAAAGTTCTCTTTCTTAGCTGCGTCGTATGTGTTGACCCCATTCACCCAAGCTTCTTTCAAGTCATCCATCAGCGGTTGCATGTACACACTCATATTCTTCCCCGGGTATTTTGGCCCTGGAACTATCAACGTCAGAAATATGTGCTTTCTTTGCACAATGGATGATGGTGGAAGATTGAGGGGAATGACAAATACAGGCCAGCAACTATATTGGGTAGCCGTCATACTAAAAGGATTGAACCCATCGAGGCTGATGGCGATTCGACAATTCCTTGGTTCTTTAGCTTTTTCCTTATGTATACTATCGAATGCCTTCCATGCGTCACCATCTGAAGGGTGTACCAACATCGGAACTCCGTGTTCATCTAATTCTTTCCTAATTCCATGTTTGTGCCATGTCATCTGTTTTGCTGTTTCTTCGAGCATGTAAAGTCGTTGAAGTCTTGGTAGGATCGGCAGATATCGTAGGACACTCACGGGGATTTTGCTCTGCTTCTTCTCACCTTCACCGTTTTCTACCTCAACATATTTGGAGGACTTGCAAAATGGACAATATGTTTCCTCCGCATACTCTTTCCTAAATAAGGCACATCCCTTCTCACAAGCATGTATCTGCTCATACGGCATCTTGAGTGCACTAAGGATTTTGTTTGACTCATATAGGTTTGAAGGCATAATATGACCTTCTGGTAGAAAGCGCCCAAATAGGGTCATCATTGAGTCAAACAGATCTCTTCCAGTGTTGAACTGGGCTTTCAGAGCCATTACTTGTGCGATGGCATCTAGCTGAGAAATCTTAGTGTGCTCGTGAAGAGGACGTTTTGAAGACTCCAACATGGCATAGAAGGCTTTCGCGGATTCCTCCATCTCTTCGTCCTTGTTCCGAGCATCATCAAAGTCATTCACCATGTCTTCAATCCCTGTACCATGATCATCGGTGCGCCGACGCAACACCTCGTCTCTGTTACGTTGGGCCGACTCACCATGAAATGTCCACAAGGTATAGCCGGGAGTAAAACCACGCATCTGCAGGTGTTTACCCATTACATCCTTTGTCTGTTGCGAATAATTCTTGCACTTAGTGCAGGGGCACCATGTTTTTGGCTAGCCTTTAGAAAACGCCGTTTCCACGAATTCATAGGTTTTGCTCAACCATTCATTGGTCATATCTCTGACTATGGTGACCGGTGTACATCCATTCACGATCAGTCATTCTAGCAAGCTAGCTACATAGTATCCACATATAAAACAATATAAAATATCAATTCATCAAGTATGTTAAATTAATTATGGCCATTTTTCAATCATGGTTAATACATTGGGATGCACGGCATGCACACCTACCAGCTACTAGGTAAAGATGAGTCCTAATCCCACCCGAGTATGTGTAGATTGGGTCATTTCCCACTGCTCTGCTCCCGACCCAACGCAAAATTTCGGCAGCACCTCCCCGTTGTTCTCCTGATACACGTCTCGGCAACTAACCGAGAGGATGTGTACCCGGAGAACAACAAGGAGGAGCTGTCGAAACTCTGCATGGGATCCAGAGCAAAGCGTGGGAAACGACCCAATCTACACATACCCGGGCTGTCCATGGATAACGTTGGACAATTCGAAAGAATCACCCTTATAAATATGCAAATGCATGCATATTTATGACAGGAACCCTTTCGAACGGGAGACGCATATTGGTTACGCAACACCTTTGCATTTTAATACTAAAAATACCTAGCTAGATAGTGTCATCAGCACGAAGGCCGGAACAGAGCAAAATAAAGGGGGTGGAGGAGGAGTTAACAAATGTGCTCACTTTCGAATGCAGGGGAGGTCGTCGAAAACCAATCCCTCGCGAAGAAGCTACTTCACATTTAAATGCACTCAATCAACACAAATACGCACTCGCGGTAATTAAGCTAACTAATACTAACATCTATCATTTAAATGAATTTTTCTAAAACTCTGAATCTCCATATCTTTACATGCGAAATACTTAAATTTCACTGCTAAATTGTGATCTTCGGGGGCATAATTCATAGAGTTCTCCAAAACTACTTTGAGTGTGATGCATTCAGGTTTGTTGTGTAGAGCTAATATTACTTCCCCTATTTTGTAGATTAATAAAGTTCTTCGAGTAATCTATACTTATATTAATTAGGGGCTCCCAAGAAATTCCTACATTAATTAGAAATTAGGAGCCGTTAATCCGGTGGGACCAAGTTATTACGGTGTAGATTACTCTATATAATATGAAGTTTGCAATATATATTATGTTATTTTTATACTATGGAAATACTAGATATTTCCAATTCAATCTCTCACATATCCGTTTTTGTCAGTTACGCATCCCTCACGTATCTCTATCTCAAAAAATAATATCTCTAACGTATCTCTCTCTCTCTCTTAACATATAGTCCAAGTTTTTTACAACTGCACCACGTTCTACTTTGCAGAGTTGTATTGCCTAGTTTGGTACCTTATGTTGGCATGGAATTTAGAAGCTCAGACGAGGCTTGGCCATATTGGCTTAGCTATGGTGGGCAGAAAGGCTTTGATGTTAGGAAAAGGTATACAAACAAAAGTTCAGCCGATGGCAAGGTTATATCATGTAAATTTGTTTGTGCAAATGAGGGTCAGCGAGCACAAGACAAAAGGGATCATTTGACAAAGTGCCCTCGAGCTGAAACTAGAACCAATTGTGAAGTGCACATGAATCTTAAAATGGACCGGAAGAAGGGAAATCTCAAAGTGTCGGAGCTGGTTTTGGAACACAACCACACACTACACCTAGCAGAAACCTTACACTTAATGGTGTCCCAAAGAAAAATTTCAGAGTTACAAGCTTTTGAAATTGCAACAGCAGATGATGCAGGAATTTCAGAGTTACAAGCTTTTCGATAAGAAGCACAAGGCTAGGAAAAGGAGAGAAAACAAAGCTACATCACAGTTGGGTGAAGAGGTATGTTGCTAAAAAATACAGTGCTTTCGGTGTTATAATTATGTACATTAGTTCTCACAGCCTCTAATTTTCTTTCACAATAAGATACAAGAGACGGGGGGAGTGGCAGGTGGTGGTGGTGCAGAAGTTGCAAATGATAGAGTTTATAGGGATAATGCCAAGGAGCCTGAAGGTTACAAGACCAACCTTAGCTTCACTCAGTTGTTGATGGTATAATCTTGCTCATGTAGTTTAAAAATCTAGAATGATCCCAACTAGAGATGGCAAAATCTTGCTCATACGTTATTCTTATTTATTTAATTTTCAGGGGCCAATTACTGATGATCTTTTCACTGGGTCATGGTGAAGTATTGTTGTTTTTCGAAAATGAATCAGAGTGCAAACAAGCATGGGTGGGCAAGTTCAGTTCTGGACAACACTCGGCAGAGATATATTACTTTGTTTTGGCATATATTTTGTTCAATGCACCTGCAAGTCATATATGCAAGGCCTCTGTTCAAGTAACACTTTTTGTGATAATTGTACAGTCAACATTTAAATGAAGCATCCTGACTTGTTAATCTTTGTAGTCATCTAAATTTAGCATTTGGCTTTGTCTCTGTTGTTGTTGCTTCTCTGCTTGTTCTGTCCAACTAAAAATGATAAACATTACGGCAACAAAGTGTCCCTAGACAAGCTGAAAATTCAGCAAAACCACAGCTATGGAAACTAACATGGTTGTCAGTCAACTAAATAAAAACCAGCACAATCGACATTATGCCGTAGGTCATGCAGCTGGGTTGCTAACAGCAGCCTTGCCCATGTCTTGTGCTACTGATTCTACTAGTAATTATTGGCTGTAGCTGCATCGGGACAAGAAAATGTATTGTAGGACGGACCTGGCGAGGACGAACCGGCGGGAGGGAGAGGCCCCACGCTTCGGGCGGGGGCGGCGGGGGCCGGGGCGGGCGGCGCCTCGTCGTCCGACGGCTGGTGGCGGGGGGGCGGCGGGGGCCCGAGCCGGAGGAGGAGGAGGGGACTCCGGCGGCGTCGGGCGGGGGGCAGCGGGGGAGGAGGAGGGGACTCCGGCGGCGTCGGGCGGGGGGGCGGCGGGGGCCAGGGCGGGCGGCGCCTCGTCGTCCGGCGGCTGGCGGCGGGCACGCGTCCGGGCGGAGCGGCGAGGGCCCGAGCCGGAGGGGGCGGCGCAGGGCGGGCGAGGGGCGGCGCGGGCGGGGCGGCGCAGGGCGGGGCGGCGCAGTGCGGGGGAGAGCAGTATGCGTGGGAGGGTGAGAGAGAGAACGGTGAGAGAGAGAAGAGGTAGGCACGGGGGATAAGGCAGTTTTCTTTTTCTTTGCCCTCAGCCAGTTGTCGGCAAATACAGCCGTTAGTCTTTGCCCTCAGCTGGCTGTCGGCAAAGAGAGCCCCCGTTTTTTTTTGTCTGGTCGAGGCAGCGACTTTGTTAGCCCCTATGCCGTCAGCCTTTCTATGCCGACAGCTTTTTTGTCCTTTGTCGTCAGCTGGCTACCGGCTTAGATAAAGCGGACGGCGGAGATTTTATTTGCCGTGAGCCCCTCCTATGCCGTCCGCTTTTATTTTGGCTGAGGGCAAAGTCTCTTTGCCGCCAGCCCCGTGAAATTGCTGACGGAAAGCTTAAAGCTGTCGGCAAACTAGCAGATTCCAGTAGTGAGGGGAGCCACAGGGGGCAAAAGGGGGCCCACAGGGGGCCACGGGGGAGCCCACAAGCCTGCTAGGCCCGACCCCCCTAGGCCGGGCATGGGTGTCTTCTGACCTCCTCCGTGGTCCCTGGCCTTGGTTCTCAAGTTTGCTGCGTGTCTTCTGTTATGGAAAAAATCATCCCGCAGGTTTTATTCCGTTTGGAGTCCGTTTAATATTCTCCTCTGAAAAAGGTCAAAAACACGGAAAACAGGAACTAGCACTTGGCACTGAGTTAATAGGTTAGTCCCAAAAAGATATAAAATAGCATATTCATGCATACAAAACATCCAAAGTTGACAAGATAATAGCATGGAATCATCAAAAATTATAGATAAGTTGGAGACGTATAAGACACTATCATGCAAAATGGAAAGAAACTATTCTAAAATACATGGCAAAGGGTCACGAACATCATGAACATTTTATCTATGGGATTCAAGCAATCCGGACGCGCACAAAATATATACGCACAATTAACCTATTAGAAAAGCACGCAAATCTAGGCAAATGACGGGTCAAACTACTTCAAACATGCATGCAAGTTATAAAATAATGTTATACGCGAAAATTTGATCAAGTTATATATTTGAATCACTCCGATCCGATGCACGGTTTAAAAAATACGGACGTTTGAAAATCTAGCCTTTTACTGAAATTAAAGAAAACCACATGGGTTAAAAAAACACTATTGGGCCGAATCTGTCATACACGGGCCTAAGAGGGCATGGCGCATAAAAACTAAGAAGCGTACATGGTGCAAGATAACCAAGGGGGCGGGGAACTGCTCACCTTGTGCCGAGGAGGCCGGCCTGGGCCGGCTGGGAGGAGCGGGACACCACTGGGCCGAGGGGGAGCCCGACCTGGCCTCGCGCGGTCAACGCCCCTGCCCCCGATCAGATCTGGCTCGATCCAGATCGAGCGGGGATGGCGCAGGCGGCTGCGGCTGCGAGGGTCCTGCCCGCAGGACCTATTGGCAGCGGCCGGCTCGGGCTCCGACTGGCTCGAGGCCGACGTCTAGTGATGGGGAACGGCGGCTCGCCGGCGGCGGCGTGCGGCGGCCGGCTAGAGAAGAGGAAGGCGCGGTCGGGGCTTAGGTACGGGATTCGGCGAGGAAGAGTGGTCCGGTGACCGGCGAGCTCCGGTGCGGTGGCGGATGGGTGAGGCTCCGGTGGCCGACGCGGGCATGCTGCGGCAGGAGGTGCGGGACGCGAGGGATCTGGCAACTCGGGCTCCTCTATGGCTGCGAGGAGTCTGCGGTCACCCGAACATGTCCGGTTTGACCGTGGACATGTCCGGTTGGTGGAGTTTTTGGGCGATCAGAGCCCCAGATTTGAGATTTGAGGGCGGAAAATGGCTGGGGAGGCTAGGGCTGCGGGATCTGGAGGGTTTGAGCTTGTAGGTGGGGTTTTCTAGGGGGGTGGCTGCAAAAATGGCTAGAGGTAAGCCCTAGTGGAGTGAGAGAGCTCTCCATGGGGTGCTTCTTATATAGGGTTGGGCTATGGTGGAGCGGACCTCGTCCGTCTGATCGCTATCCGACGACCACGAGCGGAGGAAGTGGCTAGGTGGGTTTAATGGGCTGTGTAGATGGGCTATGTAGGGATAAGAGGGAAATGGTGCGGCCCGTGACAGAGTTTTAAAACACCGCAAAACGTCTAACGAATAACCCGACAACAGTGCCGCTACGGACGACCGTTCGGGTATCATACAGACTCCGATTGCGACGAAATTTGGCACGCGGCCTACCTACATCTAAATAAGACCGCACGCCAAGTTTCAACCCAATGAAAGAAAGTTTTATGCACACTTTTAACAACAAGGTTCTGACGATGCCGTGGGCGCGTGCGAGTGTGGCCAGGCTCAAAACGGCCAACGACGAACACGCAGATAACCGGCAACTAATAACGGATGCAGGTTTGAAAACTGGCGGCAACGGAGTTCCGATGTAATGTAAATGATGAGCATGATGTGATGATGAATGCGACAACACCTCGCAGCAGCCGCCGCCGCCGCACCACTCGCCGTCGCCGACCGCCTCCGGTCCCGCGGCCCTGGCGGCCGAACCCGCCCCCGTCCTCTCCCCGGCGGAGATGTCCTCGGCGATCCGCGACCTCAACCTGGCGGTCTCGAACCTCTGGACTTTCCTCCAGGCTCCGTACGCAACCCCCCACCACCGCCTCCGCCGGCGGCGCCCTTCGCGCCACCGCCCCCGGGCACTGTCGCGCCCCAGGGCCTACTGATCACCCAGGTCCGGTGGCCGCCGTCGCCGTCCCCGCTACCGACGTGGATTGACACGCCGACCTACACGACGGCGCCACTACAGCCGACGGTGTTGCAGCCACCCGCCCCCACCTTCGGGGGGTTCGGCGGGTACACTGATCCGTACGCCGGGAGCTCCGTGGTGCCGCAGCACTCTCCTTCCGCCGTGTTGGGTCGTCACGAGGGCACCTACGCGGCCTCGCCACACGTGCAGCAGCCACCCCGCTTCACCAAGCTAGAGTTCGCCACCTACGACGGCACCGTTGACCCCCTGAACTGGCTCAATCAGTGCGACCAGTTTTTCAGGGGGCAGCGGACCATGGCGTCCGACCACACGTGGATCGCCTCCTACCACCTCCATGGTGCCGCCCATACTTGGTACTACGCCCTCGAGCAGGACGAGGGCGGGATGCCTCCGTGGGAGCGCTTTCGCGACCTGTGTCTCCTCCGGTTCGCCCCCCCCCCTATACGTGGGAGCCGCTTGGCCGAGCTCGGTCGCCTTCCCTTCACCACCTCGGTGCAGGGTTTCGCCGACCGCTTCCAGACGTTGGCCTGCCATGCGCCTGACTTCATGGCTCGCCAACGCCCCGAGCTCTTCGTCGGCGGCCTTCCCGACCACATCCGCATCGACGTCGAGATGCGCGACCCCCAGGACCTGCAAACGGCCATGTATTACGCACGCGCGTACGAGCAGCATGCCAACGCCCTGCAACACGCATTCTCGGGCCACGGCACGCATCCCCCGACCCGCCCCGCACCGGCAGCCGCCACCCCGACACGCCCCGCCCTGCCGGCCGCTACTGCGGCTGCCCCCGCGCCGACACGCACCTTTTGGCGCTTGATGTCGGCCGAGCAGCTCGAGGGGCGCCGCAAGGGCCTGTGCTTCAACTGCAACGAGCCGTATGCGTCAGATCATACGTGCGCCCGCCTGTTCTACTTGGAGACCGTCGACGACACGGAGGTGGAGGCCCTCACCGCAGAGCTCGACGCCACCACACTCTTCGAGGCCGGCGTCACGACCTATGGGCCGGTCGACGCGACCGCCTTCGTCGTCTCCCTTCATGCCATGGCTGGCATCAAGACGGCAAAGACGATGCTGCTTCCGGTGACGATCAACGGGGAGCGTCTCACCGCGCTCGTGGACACGGGTTCGACGCACAACTTCCTGTCCGGGGACGCCATGCGCTGCCTCGCACTCCAACTGACGGGCTCGGAGAAGTCCAGCCTCACCGTCGCCAATGGGGACCGCCTTGCTTGCCAGGGGGTGGCGCGGCAGGTTCCCGTCCTCATCGGCGACGAGCCGTTCTCCATCGACTGCGTCGGCATTGACCTGCGCTGCTACGACTTCATCCTCGGCATCGACTTCCTGTCCACTCTCGGCCCCATCCTTTGGGACCTCGATGTGCTGTCCCTCATCTTCTGGCGCGAGGGCGGCCGTCGCGTTCAGTGGACAGGCATCGGCGGCTCCGGCGCCGTGACTCCACAGCTCCAGTTGATGGCGACCGCACTGGATGAGGCGCATCCCCTCCTGGCCGACCTCCTGCAGCAGCACAACGACATCTTCGACGAGCCACAGGGCCTCCCTCCCGCGCGGCCATGTGACCACCGCATCCACCTGCTGCCGGACACGGCACCTGTAGCCGTGCGTCCGTACCGATACCCTCAGCTGCAGAAAGACGAGCTCGAGCGTGACGTGGCGGTCATGCTCGCGCAGGGCATCATCCGGATTTTGACATCGCCGTTCTCCTCCCCGGTGCTCCTTGTGCGCAAGCCCGACGGCACATGGCGCTTCTGCATCGACTACCGTGCCCTCAACGCCCTGACGTCCAAGGACAAGTTCCCCATCCCCGTCGTGGATGAGCTCTTGGACGAGCTACACGGAGCGCGCTTCTTCACCAAGCTCGACCTTCGCTCGGCTACCATCAGGTGCGCATGCACCCTGACGACATCGAGAAGACGACGTTCCACACTCACCATGGCCACTTCGAGTTCCTGGTGATGCCGTTCGGCCTCTCCAACGCGCCGACGACCTTCCAGGCCTGATGAACGACGTGCTCAGCCCATACTTGCGCCGCTTTGTGCTTGTTTTCTTTGATGACATTCTCATCTACAGTGCATCTTGGGCGGAGCACCTACAACACGTGGCCATCATCTTCAACGAGCTTCGAGCGCATTGTCTTCACCTCAAGCGCTCGAAGTGCTCGTTCGGCATGACCTCCGTCGCGTACCTGGGGCACGTCATCTCGGCGGACGGGGTAGCGATGGACGCGGACAAGGTCGCCGCCGTCGCCGCGTGGCCGATCCTGTGGTCACCGCGGGCGCTCCGCGGCTTCTTGGGCCTCGCCAGCTACTACCGGAAGTACATCTGGGACTTCAGCCTCATCGCCGCGCCACTGACGCGTCTCCTTCGACGCGACGCCTTCTCCTGGGACGAGGAGGCGACTACGACATTCGAGGCTCTCCAGCGGGCGCTCACGACGGAACCCGTCCTCCAGATGCCGGACTTTGATATGCCGTTCATGGTGGACTGCGATGCCTCTGGCATCGGCTTCGGCGCCGTCCTCCACCAGGGCGAGGGACCACTCGCCTTCTTCAGCCGCCCCTTCGTCGCTCGCCATCACATGCTCGCGGCCTATGAGCGCGAGCTTATTGGGCTGGTTCAGGCGGTGCGCCACTGGCGGCCTTATCTTTGGGGCCGGTCATTCTGTGTGCGCACGGACCACTACAGCCTCAAGTTCTTGCTGGACCAGCACCTCTCCACAGTTCTGCAACACCAGTGGATCAGCAAGCTCTTTGGCTTCGACTTCACCGTTGAGTACCGCCCCGACCGTCTTAACACGGTCGCTGACGCCTTGTCCCGCCGCGACACTGAGGATGTCGCGGACGACGTCGCCATGGCTGGCACTATCATGTGCATTCGCTCCGGGCCATCTTTCGCCTTCATCGACGACATTCGTCGGGTAACTTCGACGGTCGTGGACGCCCAGGGCCTGTGCCAGCGCCTTGACGCCGGCGAGCTGGACGCGCCCTGACGCTTGGACGAGGGGTTGCTCCTACATGGGCGCCGCATCTTCGTGCCCGACCATGGCGATCTCCGCCACCAGGTCCTGACCTTGGCGCACTCTACAGGGCACGAGGGCGTGCAGAAGGCTCTCCATCATCTCCGTGCTGATTTTTACATCCCCGGTGATGGCGCGATGGTCCGCGAGTGGGTGCGGTCATGCGTGACGTGCCAGCGGAACAAGATGGAGACACTACGACCCGCGGGTCTACTGCAGCCGCTGGACGTACCCTCCCAGGTGTGGGCGGATATTTCCATGGACTTCATCGAGGGCCTTCCCAAGGTGGGCGGCAAGTCCATCATCCTCACGGTGGTTGATCGCTTCTCCAAGTACGCGCACTTCATCGCCCTGGGTCATCCATATACAGCAGCCTCCGTGGCGCGGGCCTTCTTCGACGGCATCGTCCGCCTCCATGGTTTTCCGTTGCCCATCGTCAGCGATCGTGATCCCGTGTTCACGGGACATGTCTGGCGGGATCTCTTCCGACTGGCGGGCGTGAAGCTCCGCATGAGCACGACGTTCCACCCTCAGACAGACGGCCAATCCGAGGTGGTCAACAAGGTGATCGCCATGTACCTGCGCTGTGTTACTGGTGATCGTCCACGAGCTTGGGTGGACTGGTTGGCGTGGGCGGAGTACTGCTACAACACCTCCTATCACTCCGCCCTGCGCACCACGCCTTTCGAGGTGGTCTACGGGCGCCCACCTCCGGCGATGCTCCCTTACGAGCTTGGTACGGCTCGGTCCGAGACGGCGGGCGACTTACTCCGCACCCGCGATGACATTCTGGCTGAGGCACGCCAGCGTCTTCTCCAAGCACAGCAACTGGCTCGGAAGTACTACGATGCTCATCATCGCGAGGCGGAGTTCGCGGTGGGCGATTGGGTGTGGGTGCGCCTCCTCCACAGGACCATGCAGTCTCTGGACCCACGCTCCAAGCGCAAATTGGGACCTCGCTACGCCGGTCCCTTTCGTGTGCTGGAGCGTGTCGGCACACTCGCATACCGCTTGGAGCTGCCAGCTAGTTCTCGCCTCCACGACGTCTTCCATGTCGGCTTACTGAAGGCCTACCACGGGGACCCTCCTGCAGCGACGCCGGCCCTTCCTCCTACTTCGGATGGCCGCCTCCTTCCAGCTTCCGCACAGGTGGCAAAGGTGCTGCAGGCGCAGCAGCGTCGCGGCGTCTGGCATGTCTTGGTACAGTGGACCGGCCTGCCAGAGGAGGAAGCGACTTGGGAGAAGCTCGACGATTTCCGCCAACAGTTTCCAGATGTTCAGCTCGAGGACGAGCTGTTTGAGAAGGCACGGAGAGATGTTATGACCGGTACAACGTACCAACGGAGGAGGCCCAATGGGCAGGGTTAATTACGGGCTTAGCCCAAGTTATCTTACCTATCTTAGAGTCCAAGTTATATTAGAGTCCAAGTTATATTAGAGTCCAAGTTAGAGTCCAAGTTATCTAGGGTTTAGTGAAGGCTGTCCTCCTATATAAATACATGTACCCCTTCGATATTAAGCAGACATAAACAGTATATTCTGTTGTTGTCTCCCTCAGGAGACGAGAGCCCTAAACCCTAGCCGCCTCTCTCTCTCTCTCACGCCGCGACGGCGCCCAACCGCCGGCGCCGGCGTCCCCAACTCGCAGGCACACTTCCACCCCTACAACCTTCGCCCGAGACCTGGTAGAACCCTAGCCTCTACCAGCAGATAACATGGTATACAATTCCATGAAGATGATCCACATGTATTTGACATTCAGAAATCATAGATTAAAAGTATGGTAATCATAAAATTTGAAATATGTAAAATGGTTGTCAATCCACAAGATTACCACCTGAACAAAAGTTATAGCGACAAATCTTGCATCGTATGCCTCCTACAGCTTGGGTGGTATGTTCAGCTATTTTAAACAAGAATAAAAGTATCATACTACTTTGATGCTTTTTTTGGCCCTGAATACAAGTTGATGTTTCTTTCCTTTGTACTTAATCATTCTGGGTGATGATAGTAGGCATAAGTATGACCCAGTGTCAACTTCATCCATGATCCAGTAGAAGCTTATCCATCTCAGCCTGAAAGATCGAACAAGCAGTGCATTAAAATAGAACAGTTTTTTTTTTAACAAGGATAGAACAGGTGATGATAAGCTTAAAATAGCACAGCTAGGTGCAAGCTCATTTACAAGTTAAATGAACCTTAGGACGAGTAGGTTTGGCATCACAACAATATTCCTCTCAAGTGAAATATAACAGTTGGTTGAGATTTACTGAGAGACTGAGAGCAAAATTGCTGTAGAAACAACTTGGGGCAAAGATTGAAAAGAAGATAAAGCTATCCATTTGCTGTGCTCCAGTTTATGCAAATGCAACTGTGATCAAGATGCTAGTGGTGTGTACACTTAGAACATGAATAAGATATTATAATATTCAAATAATTGGGGTCACAGCATACGTACAGATGCACCATATGTAAAAGATGCGCAAAGCAATGCTGCTTTAAAAGCATAAATAGCAAAGATATCTGAAGAAAGTTTGGCAGTGAAATTATACTAGTCCACCTCTTTCACTATGTTTATGCACTGGTCAAATTCCTCAGATAAGGCGGAGCCATAAGTCTGCTTAATCCTTTCTTAGTTTCTCCTAGACTACTGGTAGAACAAATTGTTCCAAAGACAAAAATTCTGGGAGTCAAAATACTGAATATTGATGTCCAGAGAACCAGTATAGCTTCAAAATCAGATTGTCGAGTGATTGATGCAAGGATCTTCTTTTTTTTGCAACAAACAAGATTGCAGAGCCCTAAATACAGTTATTTTCCAACTTTTACAGAAAAAAATAATAGAAGGACCTTTACAATTCTCAATGCACGATTTTGTGTCTCTTTGACATTTATTTCGAAAATAATCCTGAAGAAATGAACACACAATATGAGAAATGGTAGCTAGTATGAAGGACTCAACAATTGTTTGAGCATTGCAATTAATGCTGAATATAAGTTGGCAAAAAAGTACTCCACAAAAATAGTTTTGAATGTAGTACTATACATAGATTTTGGACCCTCATAACAAGTGAACGTTCACCAGGAGACATGGCAATTGCGAACGATTCGCATGGCAATTTTGGTTCTCTGCCGATGAAAAGTTTAGTCGGCAAGCATGGTAAATCCGTCCAGTTCATATTTTTGCCAGGAATAGCCGTGCGTGCTAACTAAATCTATCATCTTCGCGGCAACTGAAATTGCCATAAAAACATTTGTTTTGCCATGCCTGCCTAGGGAACATCAGCACAATAACATTCCCTTAGTTTTTTTAGTTGAAATGTACTTCCTCCGTTCCATAATATAAGAGCGTTTTTAACACTTTCTTATATTATGGGACGGAGGGAGTAGCCGAGTAGTTACTATTTTTCTTTATGAGAGAGAAGTTGAATGTAGTAAGTAGTTGACTACAAGTAAAACAAGTATTTGATGTGAAATTAACCTTGGGCCTGATTCGGCAAGGGGGGAAACGATGTCATCCAATAAGGAAGTGCAGGTCCAGAGGAGAACCTCTCGTGCGGCAGCTTCAGCACCATCCTGTCCTCCAGATTCACAGCATACACCCAGTCAGAGCCAAACTGCTTGAGGAAAACAACCCCCTCGCAGGCATCCATGAGCCTTGTAACGCCGCCATTGCCGTCCACAAAAAGCTCAATTACACCCTGGAACGTGGCCAATTCATGGACCTCCTCCCTCACCCATCGGCCTTTCCTGCTCCTGCTCCTGTCGAGATGCCAGATATGGAGCGAGAGCGCCCTCCACGCCATGGCCACGATCCGCAGCTCCCCGTCCTGGCTCCTCATGACTCTCGTGTTCCCGTCGTACTGCTCCCGCATGCTGGCGAGAAGCCTGATGCTGGTGGAGAACTCCTTTGTGCGCGTGTCGAGCACCAGGAGGTACGCCTCGCTCTCGTCGTCCATCACCCAGTACACGCAGCCATTGGCGTGCGCGGGGTCGCCCACCCCGCTCAGCATCGGCATCAGGGACTTGCCGCACTTGGCTTCCGGAAGAACGCTCCATTGCCCCGTGAGCGAGGAGAAGACGCAGAGGCGCGGCCCAAACATGAAGTAGGTCACGAGGATCACCTCGAAGGAGAGGGTACTCGAGCCGGCTACGCCGTCCACGACGATCAGAGCGGCGCCGAGGTAGGCGCTTTCTTGGTCAAGCTGATACGTCGGCGCGTTCTGCTTCTGCATGAGGACGGAGCGGCGGGACAAGGGATCACAGATGACGAAGTTGTGCGGGATGTTCATGCGATCGTCGAAGGTGGAGCTGAGGAGGAGAAGGCCGTCGCGGGCGTCAGCGAGGGTCCAGTGGTCCACGTCGGGGACGCGACGGAGGGAGAAGTCAATACAGCGATGGGAGGCACTTCCGACGCCCCGAGGCGGCGGGAGCACCGGGAGGAAGGTGGGGTCGAGTATGTGGCCGATGAGGCGGCCGCCGGCCCTCTCCACATGGAAACCGCCGTTGCAGATAAAGAAGCCGACGAGTTGGGCCGGGTGGCGGCGGCGGAACTGGCGAAGGAAAGCCGAGGAGGCGGAGATCCGGCGCCAACGCCGGGAGACGGCGGCGGCGCGCGCGAGGCTGGCGGAGGAGGGGAGCCTCAGGAGGATCTCGGCGAGGTGCCGGTCCTGGAGCCTTGCCGTGGCATCGTCGGCAACGGCCGGCGGCGACAAAGCCCTCTTTTTGCCGCGCATCTGTGCTTTTTGGAGGGAAAACGGGGAGGGGCACTGTTATTGAACGACAAAGCCCTAGTAATGTATTAAAAGTTATTAAATGATATGCTAAAAATAGAGGCATTGTTGAAAAAAGTGTCAAAAAAGCCCAAAACGGCCCTCGATCCCATAGGGACTTCTTCCTTTAGTCCCAAAAATACCTTCTTTTAATCCCTAAAAGTCTCTCCTGTTTCTTTTACATGGGACTAAAATAATCTTTTCATCTTGTTTCTATAATGTGTACCATAATATGTCCTGTTTGGAGACATAATAAATTATAAAAACTAAATTATTAGGCCCTGTTTGGAACCATCCAGATTATATAATTCAGTTTTTATAATTTATTATGTCTTCAAACACGACAGCTTATGATGTAGATTATAAAAACCTAGATGGATAGATTATTAAAAACTCATAATCTACTCTATACCAGCTAAAATCAGATTATAAATTGCTAATGACCCATTACCATTGTAAAGTTGAAGATAATTACATTCATATCACCGCCATCCTTCTCTTTTTCTAAAAAAAAATAGAGAGCAGACATGTCATTATGCAATGTAAAAACTGGATTACAGTTTATATAACCTGGCCTTCAAACATGTCCATCCAAATTATTTTTATAAACCAGATTATATAATCTATCTTCGTAATTCAGATTATCATAATCTATTATAGTTCGAAACAGGGCCTTAGCCGATCCTGTTTTATTCGCGTAAGTATAGTTTGTCTCTCGGGTGCTTCTTCTTCCAACCGACGCACCGTGAATATCCCATCTATTCTCTCGGCCATGAGTCTATCGAGCTCACCACCAGGGAAAAAGGATATGCTCTCGTATCTGTCCTATCTTTAATTATTAGTCTTGTCAGGTGATGGTAATGTTGTCGCATGGGCGACATATTCATTATAGATGTTAAAGTTGGATGGGACGAGGGCAGTGATTAGTTTCCAATGATCTACCAAGCTTCTTCACTGTGTCCTTGCATGCCTATTAATTTCCGACGAGTAACACTTGTCTTGAGTAGTTCATGGAGTACATGGACTGGTCTTCCTGGAGAACCCTCATGCGCATACAAAGCTTCGATGATAGCCAATTCATCATCTTGTCTACGTTTGCGCATCAAAAATTTGCCCAACATTATGATTGACAATATAACACACCTACAAAAATGTGCATATGACATCTCACGTATACACTTTTCCTAGATCCCCTAAAAAACACTCATAATAGAGCATACCTGATAACTTGTCGTAAATCACATTCGTAAACCAATAGGCGTGAAGACTAGATTATGTGTTCGTTTGAAGAGGGGCATATATAGCTGGATTAGTTGAAGCCTTCAATTCCAACAGCCCATGCATAGGCCATATGTGATTCCAGAAAAGCATTATTTTAGGTTAGGTGACATGCATGTAGGTGCAACTCGGGTAGACCTATTCTACACATCCTAGCATCTAGGTGGTGGACATGTGCATGGCGGCTGCATGCAGCCGGCTGCTAAGGCCTCTTCCAATGCAAGGGTGCTTAGATGAGGTGCTAAGTACATTAAATAGCTTAGCAACTCAAGTCCTTAATGCATAGGCGATTAACTTGTTGTTACTAAGCCCACTTCATTTAATGATTTAGCACCTAAACTCTTTAATTCTTTGGTCATCTTCTCCCATTTAAGTGGTTTGCCTAGGTTCACGTGTTTGGCATTGGTTCTTCCCGGGGTCATCAAAGTGCTCTCTCTCCTTCTTAAATGATGTGCCATGTCATTTTTTTGCTTATCTGGCATGCTTAGCACCCATCCACCGTGGAGCACTCGAAAGGGCCTAATGGTAGCTGCTAATTACTCAGTCATGCACGAAAATGCTCTAGTCAAAACTTGCACGAAAATGTTGGGAGTTTTTACCGGTCTTATTCGAATAAGGGTTCTCATCATTTTCTTATCGGCCTTTTCTCACTTGCTTCTTATTGATATTTCTACCAAGATTGTGTTAGCCCATGTCGTTAGCTTTCCAACAAACTTGGTTTCGTTGAAATCGGAGTCCATATGCGAAAGTTAGAGCAAATTCAGTATCCAGCGGTAGTACCGCTCCTGGTGCCAGCGGTAGTACCGCCCCCGGAGCGGTAGTAATTTTTTACTACCGCTCCCTAGCGGTAGTACCGCTCTAGTAGCGGTAGTACCGCTCCGGGTGGGCGGTAGTACCGCTTTGGGATGGTAGTACCTCTCTCTGAGCGGTTGTTCTTCGTCGGACTTTTTGCAAAAACTTTCTCTAGAGGTATTACCGCAAGGGCTAGAGGTAGTACCACTAGGGCTAGCGGTAGTACTGCCAGGGGCTAGCGGTAGTACCACCAAGGCTAGTGGTAGTACCGCTGTGCTCAGGCTGTAAGTGGGGGTAACAGTCTGATTTCTTCCCCCACTATATGAAGGGGGTCTTCTTCCCCCTTGGACTAACTGATCAGTTGAGGTCATGTTCTACCCCCATTGTTGACCTTCTTAGAGCTTGCTTACTCTCAATCCCTCCAACGATTCTTGCTTGTTCTTGAGGGAAAAGAGAGAGGAGATCTAGATCCACAGCTCCACCAATCACTTTCTCCTCTATGTGAGGGGAACCCCTTGGATCTAGATCTTGGAGTTCTTTGTGAGCTCCTTGTTCTTCCTCTTATATTTGTCCATAGCTTATGTTGTTGTGGAGGGATTTGAGTGTGAGGGACTTGTCATGCGTTGTTCCGGTTCTTTATTAAAAGGAGAACCTTAATATCCTGTAGTATCCTTTTGGACCCCGCTGCCATGGGAGGGATGGACAATAGATGTCATGCAAGTTCTTTTCCCTAAGCACGTATGACTACACACGGAATGCATGCCTAAATCACATTGACGAACGGGAGCTAGACACATATCTCTCCGTGTTATGACTGTTGCATGATGAATGTCATACAAACGAATCACCGACCCATTGCCTACGAGTTTGTCCCACTGCTGCTGTTACTTGCTCTGCTGCTACTGCTGTCACTACTGCTGTTACTTGCTACTGCTGTCACTACTGCCATTCCTTGCTACTGTTGTTACTCGTTACACTGCTACTACCTGCTACAATACTGGTTCGGACGACGTTGACGGGGAAGAATATTTCCCGTGCACGGGCAACTTCTAGCGCCATTGATACGACAGTTAGGAATAGTCTGTCGTCAACATATCATTTCTGACACCGTTGTTATCATACTACTTTGCTGCTGATACTTTGCTTGCAGATACTAATCGTTCAGGTGTGGTTGAATCTGACACATTCAGCTGCTAATACTCGAGAGTATCCTCTCACCTCCTGCCTGGCGAACCAACAAATTTGGGTTGAATACCCTACCCTCGAAAACTGCCGCGAACCCATGCGCTGGTGGGCCATTGCAAGACAATTGCTAATTTTTGAGCAACTCGGAGCAGTTCTGGCTCTGTTGCCGCGAAGGCATCAAGCCAGGGACATGTCAACAACATTCTTCTAGTGTCGTTGCCGGGGACTGCCGTTAGCAGCATTTTTCTGGCGCCGTTGCCGGGGAGGTATTGCTATATTCTCTGAGTCACTTGGGATTTATATTTGCTGATCACTATGAAGAATCTGAAAGATCCAAAAACCAAAGTCTTGCCCTCAACTACAAGGGGAGGTAAGGAACTCCCATCTAGCTCTGCACTTGATTCACCTTTAGTTATGAGAGTTTGCGACATTACCTATTGCTAGAGTTACTGCCAATGCTCGTGATGCTTCTGAAACTGCCGATACTATTGAGATAGAACCTGCTTTTGCTCCTGCTAGATCTAGCTCTCCTAGATATGAATTGCCTAATATACCTGAGGGTTACGTTATGGAGGGAGAGATAGCTGAGGATTTTCTTGCGCGTAAGGATGCCTATGACGCTGAGAAATTACTTCTCAAGTGGAAGGAAAAATCTCTGAAAGCTAGGATGAAATACGACCCGAAGTTTGCCACTTCACCTATCTTTATCACCGATAAGGATTATGAATTCTTTGTCGATCCTGAGATAATCTCTCTAGTCGAATTTGATCCTTTCCATGGTTATGAGTCTGAGACGGTCGTAGCCCATCTTACCAAACTAAACGATATAGCTACCCCTTTCACTAGTGAGGAGAAGATCCGCCACTACTATATCCTTAAGTTGTTTCCTTTCTCTCTAAAGGATGACGCTAAAGCCTGGTTCGCTTCTCTTGCTCCTGGATGTGTGAGTAATCCCCAGGATATGGTCTATTACTTCCGTGAGAAATATTTCCCTGCCCATAAGAAGCAAGCTGCCTTGCAGGATATATACAACTTTGCTCAAATCAAAGAAGAGAGTCTCCCACAAGCTTGGGGGAGGCTCATCCAGCTACAGAATGCTTTGCCTGATCACCCTCTTAAGAAGAGCGAGATACTTGATATCTTCTATAACGGACTTACCGATGCCTCTAAAGACCACCTAGATAGTTGTGCCGGTAGTGTTTTAGGGAACGAACTGTAGAACAAGTTGAGACTCTACTGAATAACATCTTGATCAACGATAATGCTTGGACTATTCCCGAACCACCTCCTAAGCCAACTCCGAAGAAAAGAGGTATCCTATTCCCCAGTCCCGAAGATATGCAAGAAGACAAGAAATCTATGCAAGAGAAAGGCATTAGATCTGAGGATGTCAAAAATCTACCACCTATCGAAGAGATCCATGGTCTCGATAACCCGATACAGGTAGTAGAAGTAAATTCTCTGCGTAGGTTTGATGAGAGTGATATTCCTTTTGATAAACCTGCTAGCCTATGCTTTGATGAATTTGACAACTTTGTTGCCAAACAACAGAGTTTCAATGATTATGTTAGCAGACATTTGGAACAAAGTACTCCTATGCTTAGTCATTTAAGTGCTTGTGTAGACAGAAATGTCAATGATTTGAAGCTTCTGAGTAAACATGCCTCTATGATTACTACTCAGGTAGAACAAGTACTTAAAGCTCAGAATGACCTGCTCAATGAATTAAATGACAACTCTATCAGAGTCATTACTAGATGAGGCAAGATGACTCAGGAACCTTTGTATCCTAAAGGTCATCCTAAGAGAATCGATCAGGATTCTCGAGGAATTAATGCAGATGCACCTAGTCATCCTAAGGAGAAGAAGAAGGATGATAGAAACATGCATGTTAGTTCACCAAATACTATCACACCTGAAGAACCAAATGGTATTTCCGTGTCTTATGCAGAAACACAATCTGGTGATGAACATGAACCTGGTGACAATGTGGGCAGCGATGTTGATAATGATGCTCAACCTAGCAATGATAAGGATGTGGAGATTGAACCTCCGGTTAACCCTGATAACCCACAACCTAAGCGATATGATAAGAATGACTTCACTACTAGGAAGCATGGTAAAGAAAGGGAGCCATGGGTTCAGAGACCTATGCCCTTTCCTCCTATGCCATCCAAGAAAAAGGATGATGAAGATTTTGAGCACATTATTGAATTGATAAGACCCGTCTTTCTGCAGATGCGGTTAACTGATATGCTCAAAATGTCTCTGTATGCCAAGTACATGAAAGATATCATGACTAATAAACGGTAGATACCAGGTCTTGAGATCTCCACCATGCTTGCCAATTACACTTTCAAGGGTGGAACTCCAAAGAAACTTGGTGATCCCGGAGTGCCCACTATACCTTGCTCCATTAGAGGAAACTACGTAAGAACTGCCTTATGTGACCTTGGAGCCGGAGTTAGTGTTATGCCTCTCTCTCTTTATCGTAGACTTGAACTGGACAAGTTGACACCCACTAAAATCTCTCTGCAAATGGCTGACAAATCAACTGCTTTCCCTGTTGGCATTTGCGAGGATGTGCCTGTTGTCGTTGCTCACACCACTATCTTAACAGACTTCGTTATCATGGATATTCTCGAGGACGATGCCATGGCTGTCATCCTCGGAAGACCCTTTTTAAACACTGCAGGGGCTGTTATAGATTGCAACAAAGGCAATGTCACTTTCCATGTCAACGGTAATGAGCATACCGTGCACTTTCCGAAGAAACGATATCAAGTACATTACATCAATGCTATCGAAAAAACTATTGGAATTATGCCCTAGAGGCAATAATAAATATAGTTATTATTATAATTCCTGTATCAAGATAATCGTTTATTATCCATGCTATAATTGTATTGAATGAAGACTCATTTACATGTCTAGATACATAGACAAAACACTGTCCCTAGCAAGCCTCTAGTTGGCTAGCCAGTTGATCAAAGATAGTCAGTGTCTTCTGATTATGAACAAGGTGTTGTTGCTTGATAACTGGATCACGTCATTAGGAGAATCACGTGATGGACTAGACCCAAACTAATAGACGTAGCATGTTGATCGTGTCATTTTGTTGCTACTGTTTTCTGCGTGTCAAGTATTTGTTCCTATGACCATGAGATCATATAACTCACTAACACCGGAGGAATACTTTGTGTGTATCAAACGTCGCAACGTAACTGGGTGACTATAAAGATGCTCTACAGGTATCTCCGAAGGTGTTCGTTGAGTTAGTATGGATCGAGACTGGGATTTGTCACTCCGTGTGACGGAGAGGTATCTCGGGGCCCACTCGGTAATACAACATCACACACAAGCCTTGCAAGCAATGTGACTTAGTGTAAGTTGCCGGTAAACGAGATTAAAATAGGTATACGGATACTGACGATCGAATCTCGGGCAAGTAACATACCGAAGGACAAAGGGAATGACATACGGGATTATATGAATCCTTGGCACTGAGGTTCAAACGATAAGATCTTCGTAGAATATGTAGGATCCAATATGGGCATCCAGGTCCCGCTATTGGATATTGACCGAGGAGTCTCTCGGGTCATGTCTACATAGTTCTCGAACCCGCAGGGTCTGCACACTTAAGGTTCGACGTTGTTTTATGCGTATTTGAGTTATATGGTTGGTTACCGAATGTTGTTTGGAGTCCCGGATGATATCACGGACGTCACGAGGGTTTTTGGAATGGTCCGGAAATGAAGATTGATATATAGGATGACCTCATTTGATTACTGGAAGGTTTTCGGAGTTACCGGGAATGTACCGGGAATGACGAATGGGTTCCGGGAGTTCACCGGGGGGGCAACCCACCCCGCGGAAGCCCATAGGCATTAGGGGTGGCGCACCAGCCCTTAGTGGGCTGGTGGGACAGCCCAAAAGAGCCCTATGCGCCATAGGAAGAAAAATCAAAGAGAAAAAAAAGAGGAGGTGGGAAAAGGGGGAAGGACTCCTCCTTCCAAACCTATTTGGACTCGGTTTGGAAGGGGAGGGCTGCCCCCTTGGCTCGGTGAAGCCCTTAGGGGTCCTTGGACCCCAAGGCAAAGCTCCCCCTCTTCCCCCTATATATACGGAGGTTTTAGGGCTGATTTGACACAACTTTGCCACGGCAGCCCGACCACATATCTCCACGGTTTTACCTCTAGATCGCGTTTCTACGGAGCTCGGGCGGAGCCCTGCTGAGACGAGATCATCACCAACCTCCGGAGTGCCGTCACGCTGCCAAAGAACTCTTCTACCTCTCCGTCTCTCTTGCTGGATCAAGAAGGCCGAGATCATCATCGAGCTGTACGTGTGCTGAACGCGGAGGTGCCGTCCGTTCGGCACAAGATCGTGGGACTGATCGCGGGACGGTTCGCGGGGCGGATCGAGGGACATGAGGACGTTCCACTACATCAACCGCGTTCACTAACGCTTCTGCTGTACGGTCTACAAGGGTACGTAGATCACACATCCCCTCTCGTAGATGGACATCACCATGATAGGTCTTCGTGCGCGTAGGAAATTTTTTGTTTCCCATGCGACGTTCCCCAACAGTGGCATTATGAGCTAGGTTCATGCGTAGATGTCTTCCCGAGTAGAACACAAAAGTTTTTGTGGGCGGTGATGTGCGTTTTGCTGCCCTCCTTAGTTTTTTCTTGATTCCGCGGTATTGTTGGATCGAAGCGGCTCGGACCGACATTACTCGTACGCTTACGAGAGACTGGTTTCATCGCTACGAGTAACTCCGTTGCTCAAAGATGACTGGCGGGTGTCAGTTTCTCCAACTTTAGTTGAATCAGATTTGACCGAGGAGGTCCTTGGATGAGGTTAAATAGCAACTCATATATATCCGTTGTGGTGTTTGCGTAAGTAAGATGCGATCCGACTAGATACCCATGGTCACCACGTAAAACATGCAACAACAAAATTAGAGGACGTCTAACTTGTTTTTGCAGGGTATGCTTGTGATGTGATATGGCCAATGATGTGATGTGATATATTGGATGTATGAGATGATCATGTTGTAATAGATAATATAGGGTTGTCTTTATACTAATGTTTGTGCTTGCAGATGCGTTTACTATTTTGCTAGGACTAGCTTTAGTAGTAATAGCATGAGTAGCACGACAACCCCGGTGGCGACACGTTGATGGAGATCATGGTGTGGCGCCGGTGACAAGAAGATCGTGCCGGTGCTTGGTGATGGAGATCAAGGAGCACGTGATGATGGCCATATCATGTCACTTATGAATTGCATGTGATGTTAATCCTTTTATGCACCTTATTTTTCTTAGAACGGCGGTAGCATTATGAGGTGATCTCTCACTAAAATTTCAAGACGAAATTGTGTTCTCCCCGACTGTGCACCGTTGCTACAGTTCGTCGTTTCGAGACACCATGTGATGATCGGGTGTGATAGACTCAACGTTCACATACAACGGGTGCAAAACAGTTGCGCACGCGGAACACTTGGGTTAAGCTTGACGAGCCTAGCATGTGCAGACATGGCCTCGGAACACATGAGACCGAAAGGTCGATCATGAATCATATAGATGATATGATTAGCATGGGGATGCTTACCACTGAAACTATGCTCAACTCACGTGATGATCGGACTTGAGCTAGTGTAAGTGGATCATGAACCACTCAAATGACTAGAGAGATGTACTTTTTGAGTGGGATTTTAGCGAGTAATTTGATTAAGTTAAACTCTAATTATCTTGAACATAGTCTAAGTCCACTTTGAATATATTTGTGTTGTAGATCATGGCTCACGCGACAGTCACCCTGAATTTTAATACGTTCCTAGAGAAAGCTAAGTTGAAAGATGATGGAAGCAACTTTGTAGACTGGGCTCGCAATCTTAAGCTAATCTTACAAGCTGGGAAGAAGGATTATGTCCTTAATGCTACGCTAGGAGATGAACCACCCGCTACGGCTGATCAGGATGTTAAGAACGTTTGGTTAGCACTTAAGGAGGACTACTCAGTAGTTCAATGTGCAGTCTTGTATGGCTTAGAACCGGGACTTCAACGTTGCTTTGAGCGTCATGGAGCATTTGAGATGTTCCAGGAGTTGAAGTTTATCTTTCAGAAGAACGCCCGGATCAAGAGGTATGAGACCTCCGATAAATTCTATGCTTGCAAGATGGAGGAGAACTCGTCTGTCAGTGAACATGTGCTCAAAATGTCTGGGTACTCAAACCGTCTAGCTGAGCTGGGGATTGAACTCCCGCAAGAAGCTATCACTGACAGAATCCTTCAATCACTGCCGCCAAGCTATAAAGGCTTTGTGTTGAACTACAACATGCAAGGGATGAACAAGTCTCCCGGCGAGTTGTTTGCGATGCTGAAAGTCGCAGAGTCTGAACTCCGTAAAGAGCATCAAGTGTTGATGGTGAATAAGACCACTAGTTTCAAGAGAAACGACAAAGGCAAGAAGGGTAATTCAAAGAAGAGCGGCAAGCCTGTTGCCAATCCGACGAAGAAACCCAAAGCTGGACCTAAGCCTGAAACAGAGTGTTACTATTGCAAGGGTATGGGTCACTGGAAGCGCAATTGCCCCAAGTATCTGGCTGATAAGAAGGCGGCCAAAGAAAAATCAGGTATATTTGATATACATGTTATTGATGTATACTTAACCGGCTCTCGTAGTAGTGCCTGGGTATTCGATACCGGTTCTGTTGCTCATATTTGCAACTTGAAACAGGAACTGCGGAATAGACGAAGGCTGGCGAAAGATGAAGTGACGATGCACGTAGGAAATGGTTCCAAGGTTGATGCAATCGCCGTTGGCAGAGTTTCACTTCAGTTACCATCAGGATTAGTTATGAACTTGAATCATTGTTATTTAGTGCGTGCGTTGAGCATGAACATTATATCTGGATCTTGTTTATTGCGAGACGGTTACTCTTTTAAGTCAGAGAATAATGGTTGTTCTATTTCTATGAGTAACATCTTTTATGGTCATGCACCCAATGTGAGAGGATTGTTCATATTGAATCTTGATAGCGATACACACATACATAACATTGAGACCAAAAGAGTTAGAGTTAACAATGATAGCGCCATATTTTTGTGGCACTGCCACTTAGGTCATATTGGTGTAAAGCGCATGAAGAAACTCCATGCCGATGGACTTTTGGAGTCACTTGACTTTGATTCACTTGACACGTGCGAACCATGCCTCATGGGCAAGATGACTAAAACTCCATTCTCCGGAACAATGGAGCGTGCAAGTGACTTGTTGGAAATCACACATACCGATGTGTGTGGTCCGATGAGCGTAGAGCCACGCGGCGGATATCGTTATTTTCTCACCTTCACTGATGATTTGAGTAGATATGGTTATGTCTACTTAATGAAGCACAAGTCTGAAACATTTGAAAAGTCCAAGCAATTTCAGAGTGAAGTTGAAAATCATCGTAACAAGAAGATCAAGTTCCTACGGTCTGATCATGGGGGTGAATATCTGAGTTTCGAGTTTGGTGCTCACATAAGACAATGTGGAATTGTTTCACAGTTGACACCGCCTGGAACACCACAGCGTAATGGTGTGTCCGGACGTCGTAATCGTACTTTATTAGAGATGGTGCGATCTATGATGTCTCTTACCAATTTGCCATTATCATTTTGGGGTTATGCATTATAAACAGCTGCATTCACTTTAAATAGGGCACCATCAAAATCCGTTGAGATGACACCATACCAACTGTGGTATGGAAAAAGCCCAAAGTTGTCGTTTCTTAAAGTTTGGGGATGTGATGCTTATGTCAAAAAGCTTCAGCCTAAAAAGCTGGAACCCAAAGCGGAAAAGTGCATCTTCATAGGTTACCCAAAAGAGACAGTTGGGTACACCTTCTATCTCAAATCCGAGGGCAAAGCGTTTGTTGCTAAAAACGGAGCTTTTCTCGAGAAGGAGTTTCTCTCGAGAGAATTGAGTGGGAGGAAGATAGAACTTGACGAGGTTGTCGAACCTCTCATCCCTCTGGATGGTGAAGCAGGGCAAGGGGAAACCTCTGTCGTTGCGACGCCGGTTGAGGAGGAAGTTAATGATGATGATCATGAAACTCCGGTTCAAGTTTCTGTCGAACCACGCAGGTTGACGAGACCACGTGCCGCTCTAGAGTGGTACGGTAATCCCGTCTTATCAATCATGTTGTTGGACAACAATGAACCTGCAAATTATGAAGAAGCAATGGTGGGCCCAGATTCCAGCAAATGGCTAGAAGCCATGAAGTCCGAGATAGGATCCATGTATGAGAACAAAGTGTGGACTTTGGAAGTACTGCCTGAGGGCCGCAAGGCTATTCAGAACAAATGGATCTTTAAGAGGAAGACGGACGCTGACGGCAATGTGACCGTTTATAAAGCTCGACTTGTGGAAAAGGGTTTTTCACAAGTTCAAGGAGTTGACTACGATGAGACATTCTCACCCGTAGCGATGCTTAAGTCCGTCAGAATCATGTTAGCAATAGCTGCATTTTTCGATTATGAAATCTGGCAGATGGATGTCAAAACAGCGTTCCTTAACGGTTTCCTTAAGGAAGAGTTGTATATGATGCAACCCGAAGGTTTTGTCGATCCTAAGAATGCTAACAAGGTGTGCAAGCTCCATCGATCCATTTATGGACTGGTGCAAGCATCTCGGAGTTGGAACAAACGCTTTGATGAGGTGATCAAAGCATTTGGGTTTATACAAGTGGTTGGAGAATCTTGTATTTATAAGAAAGTGAGTGGGAGCTCTGTGGCGTTTCTAATATTATATGTGGATGACATATTGCTGATTGGAAACAACGTAGAGTTTTTGGAGAGCATAAAGGATTACTTGAATAAAAGTTTCTCTATGAAGGACCTAGGAGAAGCTGCTTACATTCTAGGCATTAAGATCTATAGGGATAGATCAAAACGCGTGATAGGACTTTCACAAAGCACATACCTTGATAAAGTTTTGAAGAGGTTAAAAATGGAATAGTCCAAGAAAGGGTTCTTGCCAGTTTTACAAGGTACGAGATTGAGTAAGACTCAGTGCCCAGCAACTGATGAGGATAGAGAGCATATGCGCACCGTCCCCTATGCTTCAGCCATAGGTTCTATCATGTATGCAATGCTGTGCACTAGACCGGACGTTAGCCTGGCCATAAGTATGGCAGGTAGGTTCCAGAGTAATCCAGGAGTGGATCACTGGACGGCGGTCAAGAATATCCTGAAGTACCTGAAAAGGACTAAGGAGATGTTTCTCGTGTATGGAGGTGATGAAGAGCTCGCCGTAAAAGGTTACGTCGATGCAAGCTTTGACACAGATCCGGACGACTCTAAGTCGCAAACCGGATACGTATTTATTCTTAATGGGGGTGCGGTAAGCTGGTGCAGTTCCAAGCAAAGAGTCGTAGCAGATTCTACATGTGAAGCGGAGTACATGGCTGCCTCGGAGGTGGCTAAGGAGGGTGTCTGGATGAAGCAGTTCATGACGGATCTTGGAGTGGTGCCAAGCGCACTGAATCCAATAACCTTGTTCTGTGACAACACGGGTGCCATTGCCTTAGCAAAGGAACCACGGTTTCACAAGAAGTCCAGACACATCGAACGACGCTTCAACCTCATCCGCGACTACGTCGAAGGAGAGGACGTAAATATATGCAAAGTGCACACGGATCTGAATGTAGCAGACCCGCTGACTAAACCTCTTCCACGGGTAAAGCATGATCAACACCAGAACTGTATGGGTGTTAGATTTATTACAATGTAATTCGCGTGATGATGTGAGGGCTAGATTATTGACTCTAGTGCAAGTGAGAGACTGTTGGAATTATGCCCTAGAGGCAATAATAAATATAGTTATTATTATAATTCCTGTATCAAGATAATCGTTTATTATCCATGCTATAATTGTATTGAATGAAGACTCATTTACATGTGTGGATACATAGACAAAACACTTTCCCTAGCAAGCCTCTAGTTGGCTAGCCAGTTGATCAAAGATAGTCAGTGTCTTCTGATTATGAACAAGGTGTTGTTGCTTGATAACTGGATCACGTCATTAGGAGAATCACGTGATGGACTAGACCCAAACTAATAGACGTAGCATGTTGATCGTGTCATTTTGTTGCTACTGTTTTCTGCGTGTCAAGTATTTGTTCCTGTGACCATGAGATCATATAACTCACTAACACCGGAGGAATACTTTGTGTGTATCAAACGTCGCAACGTAACTGGGTGACTATAAAGATGCTCTACAGGTATCTCCGAAGGTGTTCGTTGAGTTAGTATGGATCGAGACTGGGATTTGTCACTCCGTGTGACGGAGAGGTATCTCGGGGCCCACTCGGTAATACAACATCACACACAAGCCTTGCAAGAAATGTGACTTAGTGTAAGTTGCGGGATCTTGTATTACGGAACGAGTAAAGAGACTTGCCGGTAAACGAGATTGAAATAGGTATACGGATACTGACGATCGAATCTCGGGCAAGTAACATACCGAAAGACAAAGGGAATGACATACGGGATTATATGAATCCTTGGCACTGAGGTTCAAACGATAAGATCTTCATAGAATATGTAGGATCCAATATGGGCATCCAGGTCCCGCTATTGGATATTGACCGAGGAGTCTCTCGGGTCATGTCTACATAGTTCTCGAACCCGCAGGGTCTGCACTTAAGGTTCGACGTTGTTTTATGCGTATTTGAGTTATATGGTTGGTTACCGAATGTTGTTCGGAGTCCCGGATGAGATCATGGACGTCACGAGGGTTTCCGGAATGGTCCAGAAACGAAGATTGATATATAGGATGACCTTATTTGATTACCGGAAGGTTTTCGGAGTTACCGGGAATGTACCGGGAATGACGAATGGGTTCTGGGAGTTCACCGGGGGGGGGGCAACCCACCCCGGGGAAGCCCATAGGCATTGGGGGTGGCGCACCAGCCCTTAGTGGGCTGGTGGGACAGCCCAAAAGAGCCCTATGCGCCATAGGAAGAAAAATCAAAGAGAAAAGAAAAAAAAGAGGATGTGGGAAAAGGGGGAAGGACTCCTCCTTCCAAACCTAGTTGGACTCGGTTTGGAAGGGGAAGGCTGCCCCCCTTGGCTCGGCAAAGCCCTTAGGGGTCCTTGGACCCCAAGGCAAGGCTCCCCCTCTTCCCCCTATATATACGGAGGTTTTAGGGCTGATTTGACACAACTTTGCCACGGCAGCCCGACCACATATCTCCACGGTTTTACCTCTAGATCGCGTTTCTGCGGAGCTCGGGCGAAGCCCTAATGAGACGAGATCATCACCAACCTCCGGAGTGCTGTCACGCTGCCGGAGAACTCTTCTAGCTCTCCGTCTCTCTTGCTGGATCAAGAAGGCCGAGATCATCGTCGAGCTGTACGTGTGCTGAACGCGGAGGTGCCGTCCGTTCGGCACTAGATCGTGGGACTGATCGCAGGACGGTTCGCGGGGCGGATCGAGGGACGTCAGGACGTTCCACTACATCAACCGCGTTCACTAACGCTTCTGCTGTACGGTCTACATGGGTACGTGAATCACACATCCCCTCTCGTAGATGGACATCACCATGATAGGTCTTCGTGCGCGTAGGAAATTTTTTGTTTCCCATGCGACGTTCCCCAACAAAAACTTCATCGATTCTTATTGGGAGCTTTGAATGCCCTATTCCTCGTGTCAAGATGAAGTATGATTTGCTTGTTGGGGAGATTCACATCCCCATTGAGGTAACTTAGTGGCTATTCAAAAATTCTCCGTTCTCTTTTGCGAATCGAGAAAGTTTTGTCATAAGGATTTGATCAACCCCATTGACGGATTTCTTTCGATGACCACGAAATGGATGAATCAAAGAGTCACATACCTCTGTTTTAAGCTTTCACTTTCTTTTCCTTAGAAGAAAAATGAAAGGTTTAGTTTAGTTTTTCCTGTTTTTTGTTTTAGCGTCCTGGAGAAAAATACCTCGAAAATAAAAGTTCTCCGATGGTCCTGAAAATCTAGTATGATTTTTTCTGGAATATTTGAAAAATACTGGGACTGAGAGCTGGCCTGGGGGCCACCCCAGTGGGCCACAAGCCCTGTCACCGCGGCCACCCTCCTTGGCCGCGACAAGCAAACTTGTGGGGCCCACAGGGGCCCCTCCACTCATTCCTGCTCCCATCCCCTTTTTCTTCCTCCAGAAAAAATTGTTTCGCAGCTCAAACCCGTGTTCTTGCTCCTCTGGCTGTGATTTTCGATCTCCTTGCTCAAAGCATCATTCTCCGAACCGTTTTGGGGAAATTGCTCCTTGGTAAGTGACTCCTCCATTGGTCCAATTAGTTTTTGCTCTAGTGCTTTATCCTTCGCGTATTCTTGCTACCTTGGTGACCCTGTTCTTAAGCTTGAAATGTTGATTTTAGTTGGTCCCAAGTAGTTTTAGCGCGTGATACGGTCTCTAAGCACTAGTAGGAGTAGTTGCTACAAGGTGTGGTTGGTCTTTATTCACTTTTCTCTTGAACTTCAAAATTTCAGCAAAGAGAAATTATGTTCAGGAGGAAGTTTCATGGTGGTTCCTCAAGTAAGAAGGGTCCCCGTCTTTCTTTTCGGGAGCCCGATCCTTATCAACTAAGGGACGCACCGGTACAACCATGTGAATGGCCTTCCGATGAGATCATGACCGAAGCAGGCTTCAAGGATGAGTTTGATACACTTGTCCGCAATGCCGGGTTAGAAGAATTCCTCTCAGATAAATGTGAACAGTATGCTATGCTCACTGCGTCTTTCGTGCGTAGATTTAAATTTTGAGTTGGTCGTGACTCATCCATACTGTTTGATTTGTAAGATAAATCCTATGCCATGGATTTGGAGGATTTCAATAGGATTTGCAAAATACCCGATGGGGGTAATTTTAAAGATCCTGCTAAATCCTCGGTTAGAGATTTTTTCTCTAGTATATTTGTTGGAGAAACTAGGGACATCACGCAAGCTACCATAGGAAGCATTCATTTCCCTGCCTTGCACTACTTTGCCCTCTTCATAGGTAGATGCATTAACGGTAAGGTTGAACATTGTTACCTATGCACATCCGACCTTAGTATACTTAAGAGCGCAGTTACGGGTGACAAAAGCTTCAACATGGGAGCTATTATAGCAAGGAGGCTGAATAAGAACACTATTGAGGGAGATTTCTTTGGCGGCATCTATGCCACTCGCATAGCAAATTTTCTTGGAGTACCCATCCGCGCAGGAGATCCCCCGCTCCATATAGCTTTCCTTGACCGCGTCGCTTTGACACGCTACCAGTTTCTTGAGATGGATGATGAATCCCTCCTATACCGATTGATATTTAACCGGCAGCATGTCTTCCATATTACCCTTCCTGCTCCTGCTTTCTTTTACTTTCAGGTAAAACGGAGATACTACATAATTATAGGAGAGGAAGAGGAGTATGAGAGGGAGGTGACGGCTGCTCGTCTTTGTGAGGCAGCTATTCAGGTAGTGGCTGCAGCGCTCCCGTATAACCCCGAGTATGATTTTGGGTTTCGCTAGGACCGTCCTTTGGAGTAGACCAAGCTAGGCCAAAAGCCTAAGCTTGGGGGAGTACGTGTTCTCACCGACCTTACATTCATGCTTATGCTTTCACTTTGTTCATCGGTGTTTACACTTTGCCACTGTATTATCCATGCTAGTTTATTTTCGTTTTCTTGTTTTCTTGTTTTGTGTCCTTTTGAGAAAACCCAAAAAGATTTTCCTTTCTTCTTTTGCTTGTTGGGAGCTTTCCCGTGTAAATAGTTTTCTTTTTCTTTGGGCCAAAGTAGAAGATATTGGTTACAATGTTTAGTGGCTCTTGCATGCATACATGTTTAGCTTTCAAAGAGCCATATTACTTTGTCTTCTCCTTTTTGTTTGCCTGCAGATTCCATCTTTAGTCCAATGCACGAGCATGCTTATTATTGTTCACATCGTTCGATCGTGCAAGTGAAAGGCAATAATGATGATATATGATGAAGTGACTGAGACTGGAAAAGCTGGTGTGAACTCTATCTATTTTGCTTTTGTAAATATGACTAGCTTGTCGTCCCAGATTCAGCTTTGTTGTGAGAGAACCATGTTTGCAATGACAACTTAGAGATCATAGTTTCCGATGCCATGCTTATTTAGCTAGGAGCTTATAATGGTTTGTCTTGAATGCCAACATAGTTTTTGAGATGACTATGATGTAGTATGATAGAATGGTATTCTCCTTTGAATGATTCAAGTGGATTGACTTGGCGCATGTTCATCATGTAGTTGAAACAAAATCAACATAGCCTCTATGATGTTCGTGTTCATGGTGATTTATATTCTGTTCATGCTTGCACTCCATGTTAGTCAAACTCATTGCATCTTGATGACTGTTGTCGCTCTCTAGTTGGTCGCTTCCCAGTCTTTTGCTAGCCTTCATTTGTACTAAGTGGAATACTGCTTGTGCATCCACTTCCATAAACCCAAAAGTTTTTCCATGAGAGTCCACCATAGCTACCTATTTGCGGTATTTACCTGCCGTTCCAAGTAAATTTGCATGTGCCATTCTCTAAACCTTCAAGAAATAATGTGTTTTGCATGACCGAACCGCTCATGTGGTGACAGGGGGCTATTGGTATCTTCCATGTTAGGCGTGTTATCCTCGACATGTGTTTATTCACTGTCATTCACGAGAAAGGGGCCGGTAATTGGAATGCCCAGTTCCACGCTTAAATCGAAAACATAACTGTAAAACAAGACCCCCCGGATTGATGTTAGTATGGACGGTACCCGAGGATTCGGCTAGCCGTGGAGTGTGATTGATTGGTGGTGGGGGAGTTCAAACTTTACTTTTCTGTTTGGGAACCGCCTATAGCATGAGTAGCGTGGAAGATATTGAGAACTCTTGGTCATTGCGTTGACAATGAAAGCATGCCACCCAAAATTATTATCTCTGTTTTCAAATCTTGAGCTCTGGCACCTCTACAAATCAATGCTTCCCTCTGCGAAGGGCATGTCTATTTATTTTCCTGTTGAGTCATCCTCTTCTTGTATAAGCACCAGTTAGAGAGCACCTCAGTCATTTTTATGCTTTGCTTTCGATTGATATTGAGTATGACTATGACTGGATCTTCATTGCTATGAATTACAATGTTTAGTCAACCCTTGATCTTTGAAAGTGCTCTGCATTTATGTTTTGCGGTCTCAGAAAGAGTTAGCGAGATACCACCTATTCATATTGCTTCATGCTTGTTTTGATTGAATTGTTGGTATCTGAAACTCATTATTATTTGCTCGCTAGCTGATTATGCCATTGATATTAGTTTACCGTGAGACCTTTGTGTCACTTGCTTATGTGGTTAACCTATGATCTTGCTGAAATTCTGGTTACGAGTTAGACATAGTTGCAACAACAAGATCAAACAGAGTTTGTCAAAGTATTTCTTTCTCTTTCAGTTTGTCAACTGAGGTTCTTGAGGACAAGCAAGGTTTTAAGCTTGGGGGAGTTTGGTACGTCTTCATTGTATCTACTTTTCCAAACTCTTTTGCCCTTGTTTTGGACTCTAATTTGCATGATTTGAATGGAACTAACCCGGACTGACGCTATTTTCAGCAGAATTGCCATGGTGTTGTTTTTGTGCAGAAATGGAAGTTCTCGGAACGTCCTGAAAATTTACACAGAATTTTTCTAGAAAATATGAAAAATACCTACGCAAAGATCCACCGAAGGGGATGGGCCAGTGGGCCACAAGCCCTGTTGCCGCGGCCTCCCCCCTGGCCGCGACAATCAAGCATGTGGGCCCACGTGGCTCTGCCGCCCCCAAACTCAGCTCTATAAATTCACTTTCACCCAGAAAAAAATCAGAAGAGAAGATTTCATCGCGTTTGCGATACGGAGGCGCCACCACATCCTGTTCTTCATCTCGAGGACAGATCTGGAGTCCATCTTGGGCTCCGGAGAGGGAAATCGTCGCCATCATCATCTCAACCTTCTTCCCTCTCCAATTCCATGAAGCTCTTCATCGTTCGTGAGTAATCTATTCGTAGGCTCGTTGGGCGGTGATGAGTAGGATGAGATCTATCATGTAATCGAGTTAGTTTTGACGGGGATTGATCCCTAGTATCCACTATGTTCTGAGATTGATGTTGCTACTACTTTGCCATGCTTAATGGTTGTCACTAGGGCCCGAGTGCCATGATTTTAGATCTAAAATTATTATGTTGTCACCAATATATGTGTGTTTTAGATCCGATCTTGCAAGTTGTAGTTACCTACTATGTGTTATGACCCGGCAACCCCGGAGTGACAATAACCGGAACCACTCCCGGTGATGACCATAGTTTGAGGAGTTCATGTGTTCACCAAGTGCTAATGCGTTGTTCTGGTTCTTTATTAAAAGGAGAACCTTAATATCTTGTAGTATCATTTTGGACCCCGCTGCCACGGGAGGGATGGACAATAGATGTCATGCAAGTACTTTTCCCTAAGCACGTATGACTACACAGGGAATGCATGCCTACATCACATTGACGAACGGGAGCTAGCCACATATTTCTCCGTGTTATAACTGTTGCATGATGAATGTCATCCAAACGAATCACCGACCCATTGCCTACGAGTTTGTCCCACTGCTGCTATTACTTGCTCTGCTGCTACTGCTATCACTACTATTGTTACTTGCTACTGCTGTTACTTGCTACCGTTGCTACTTGCTACTGCTGTCAGTACTGTCGTTCCTTGCTACTGCTGTTACTCGTTACACTGCTACTACCTGCTACAATACTGGTTCGCACGACGTTGACGAGGAAGAATATTTCCCGTCCACGGGCAAGTTCTCGCGCCATTGATACGACAGTTAGGAATAGCCTGCCGTCAACAGATCGTTTCTGACACCGTTGTTATCATACTACTTTGCTGCTGATACTTTGCTTGCAGATACTAATCTTTCAGGTGTGGTTGAATCTGACACATTCATCTGCTAATACTCGAGAGTATCCTCTCACCTCCTGCCTGGCGAACCATCAAATTTGGGTTGAATACTCTACCCTCGAAAACTGCCGCGAACCCACGCGCTGGTGGGCCATTACAAGACAATTGCTAATTGCTGAGCAACTGGGAGCAGTTCTGGCTCTGTTGTCGCGAAGGCATCAAGCCAGGGACACATCAACAACATTCTTCTAGTGTCGTTGCCGGGGACTGCCATTAGCAAGAAGCTTATTACCTTTGGTACTTAGTACCCTATATATTATTCTTTGTGGATGCTTTGGCGTCCTAGAAGCTTGGTGGTGTCTCGGAGCTCAATCATTGTGGTGTAAAGCTCCGGGCAAGCATCGGGGTCTCCAATTAGGTTGTGGAGATTGCCCCGAGCAATTTGTACGGGTACCGGTGACCGCCCCCAAGGTTTGCCATTTGTACGGGTTCGGTGACCGCCCTCAAGGGTCCCTTAGTGGAATCACGACATCTTGCATTGTGCGAGGGCGTGAGGAGATTACGGTGGCCTTAGTGGAATCTTGGGGAGCATTGTGCCTCCACACCGCTCCAACGGAGATTAGCATCCGCAAGGGTGTGAACTTCGGGATACTTCATCGTCTCCGCGTGCCTCGGTTATCTCTTATCCGAACCCTTTACTTATGCACTTTACTTTGTGATAGCCATATTGTTTCTTGTCATATATCTTGCTATCACTTAGTTGTTTATCTTTCTTAGCATAAGTTTTTGGTGCACATAGGTGAGCCTAGTTGTTTTAGGTTTTGTGCTTGACATATTAAACATTAGTTTTATTCCGCATTTGTTCAAGCCTAAACCGTAATTATTTTAAAGCGCCTATTTATCCCCCCTCTAGGTGACATCCACGTCCTTTCAATTGGTATCAGAGCTAGGTCCCTCTTTATTAGGTTTAACCACCTAGAGAGTAAGGATGTCGACTAGGGGTTTAGGATTCTCTAACACTCTTAGTTTCGATGGCACAAATTTTGATGTTTGGGTAATTCGCATGCTTAATCACTTTAGGGTCATGGACCCAAACTTGGAGCGAATTGTAGATCTCCTCCAAAGGATTCTCAAAATATATCTTTAGAGGATGAGAAAAACTCTTATCTCAATGCTCAAGCTTCTAATGTGCTTTTTGATTTTTTGAGAAATGTAGTTATATTTCAACTCATGCCATTCTAGGATGCTCATGAGTTGTGGACAAAGCTTCAAGATAAATATGGTATGTCCAAGATTTGTGGGAATGATTGTTCTCCCTCCACCTCCGGTCGTGTGGTCTTCTCAACTTCATCTACTTCACCTACATGTGGATTGCCGCAAGGTAATGATATGGTGAGTAGTGGAGATCATTGCAATGATGATAGTGGGCTTATTGTTGATGATCCTTCATCACTATATTATTGCAATGCTTCATCTTTGGGCATTAACACTTCGAGCACTCTAAATGTTTTACATGCTTGTGTTGATAGTCCTTGCATATCATGTAAAAACTGCTTGACTAAATCTCATGATGATATGCTTCCTATATCTTGTTGTCATGATAAACATGTATATATTTCCTCGAGTTGTTGTGCTAACAATGTAGAGGAAATTCATCACTCCATGGAAAAATATTTGGCCTTGAATGATGCTTCAAGGGATCCTACATGATCATCTATTGTTACTCACTTTTGCCTTATGGCTAAGGCTTCAAAGGTATCTCCTACTTTGAATCCCAATGTATCTCATGATGATGATGTTGATGATAATGAGGATGAGAATAATGATGAAGAGAGTGACATTATTGCATCCTTAAAAATTAAGGGTGAAATGATTTTTAAATCTCTTTATAAAAATAAACTTGCTTGTTCCAACTTCTTGGAAATCATGTCTATTGCCACTGAGGGCAAGAAATACACTGAGGAGTTGCAAGCTCACCTCGAGGAGCATGAGGCCACCATTGAGACAATGGAAGGTCATGAGCGTGATTACGCTAACGAGATCATGGAGCTATCTCAAGCTCTTGAAAATGAACAAACCACCAAGGAATCTCTTGAGGAAACCTTTGCTATAGAATTATCTAGATTAAAGGAATCCCATGATAGAGCTCTCGAGGTGGCTATTGATTTTAGAACTAAAAACGATAAGCTTGAAGTTGCACATGCTAAACTCATTGAGTTCTATGAGCACCTCAAAAATGGCTCAAGGGCTATTAAGAGTTCGCTCATCAAACTCACCAAGTCTCATGCTCAACTGGAAGCTTCATATGCTAAAGAGCTTGCGAAGTTGCCTTCTCCTCTTATTGTTAATAATGATTCTTGTGCTACTAACTCTACTTCTTGTGAAGCATCCATTTTAAAGGAGAATGTTGAGCTAAGGGCTCAACTTGAGTTGCTATCTAGCAATTATGGGAAATTGGAAGAAAGTCATGTAATGCTCACAAGCTCCCATGATGATCTTATAATATCCCATAATGTGCTAAAATTAGCTCATGAGTATTACTACCAAGGTAACATCGAGGGAGCATCATGTGGACACTAGCACTACTTCTAGTCAAAATGCTATATTGCCATGTGCTAGTCCTCGTAATTCATCTACTCATAATGTTGCTACATCTTGTGACGAATTAGTTTTCATGCCTTGTTGCTCTAACAATGAAGCTTATACTTCCTCTAGTACTTGTGTTGATACTAACCATGTAGAGGAAATCAAAGAGCTCAAGGCCCAAGTCACTTCCTTGAAGAAAGACTTGGAAAAGAGTCATGAAGGAATGTCCACACTCAACAATGTCTTGTGTGGGAAAAAATCCCCAAATGACAAAGATGGACTTGGATTCAACTCCAACAAGAAGAATAAGTCCAAAAGCTTCAAGAAGAAGGGCCAAGAACAAGTCAAGAATTCGGCCAAGATTATTTGCTTCAAGTGCAAAATTGAAGGGCACCATGTTAGATCTTGCCCACTAAAGAAGAAGCCCCAAAGTCACAAGCAACAAGGGAAGCGGCCACAAGCTCAATCACATACTCACCTACAAGTTGAATAAAGGCCCCTTCCCAAGAAGACCCAAGCCAACACTCCTCAAGTTGAGAAATCAATAGGGAAGAAATTAAAGGGTAGATGTTGCTACTTATGTTGTGAGAAGGGTCACTTCGCTTCTTCTGGCACGAGAGGTAATTTATCCAACTCAATCATTATTGATGATATCTATTCTCTTGGGAAGGATAAGGTTGGCAATGTGTTTGCCAAGTTTGTTGGTACTCAAAGTGGTGTCAAGAAAAGTACCATTTGGGTTGCCAAGCCTATTGTGACTAACCTCTTAGGACCCAACGTGGTTGGGGACCAACAAGCTCAAACTTGATCAATAGGTGAATGTGGAGGACACTGGAGACTTGGATACATAATGAAGAATTAAGGGGTCGTCATCATTCATATTATCTCAAGCCAAGTTATATGGATTATCTAGTTTCTATCTCATATCCAATGTGCTTCCTTACGATAACTTGTACTTAAATTGTTTATATTGTTAGTTACTTGCCCCTTTGCATGTTGTGGTTTTGTACCTTCCATGTGTTTGTATATGTTGTGCTTCCAACTTGCTTATCTTGAGTAATCTAGTATGTGTATGTTGGTTTGCATACTATGTGCATGTGAGTCTTGTTTTGAGCCTTTTTTGCATCTTGTTTGCATCTTTGTTGGCTCTTGTGAGATATTAATGGATTATCCCATTATGAGGGAGTGATGTGCTTTGCACACCTCACAATCCAATAAATGTGTATACATGGGGAATACCACTTAGTATTGATATTTCAAGATTATCTAGTTTTTATGTGGTATGTCTTACTCATGAGGAATTCAAATTCTATATGGTCCGTTAACTATCTCTTGGTTGTTTTAATTTGCCACTTGTTAATATTATTGGGTTATCACATTATGGGGGAGTAATGTGCTATGTGCATATTACAAGCCTAGAAAATGTGTACATTTGAGGTATTGCCACTTAGTGTTGATATTGTAAATTATCTTGTTCCTAGGTGGCATGTTAGCTCTACAAGTGTCATTTGCTTGCATTTTAGGGGTAAAGTTGATGTTGGATATATTTCCGATCTACCAGTGAGTATTATTTCCAAAATACTTCTTGTCCTTGACAATTGGTATTCCAATCATGTGGTAGAAATTGCTAATCGTCTTTACATTGGATTTTGTGTTTCGTTTGTCTTCCTTGCCTCTTGTGGATCTATTTTAACATATCTAGTGTTTTTATAGATATAGAGAAAGTGATGATCCCATCTTGTGCATTTTGTATTTAAATGCAAATTCTATATAATGCACATCCCTTGTGGGAGCTATCCTATTTTCTTTAGAACACTCTCTTTATTCGCACATCATAAAATCTTCTGATCCCCATCAAGTGCGTGTTGATGGGAGGCAAGTATTGCTCTTTATTATGCTTTGTGCCATCATGAAAATTTGTCGAGGGTTTGGTCTGTTGGAAACTAGATACCTCATGTTTCTCTTCCTTCAATTGGTATCTTGTTTCCTTTTATTTGGCATATGTCAATGGATATCTCATTCCTTGAGGTATCTTTTAATTGATATCCTTCAAGTGATAGTTTTTCGTTTGGTATCTTATCATCACTTGATACCTTGTCTTTTGGTGTATTATCAACTTTGTGTTGAGTTGATTCTTGAAAGCCTTGAGCATGCATATTTACTATATATAGCTTCTTTTGCTTGCTTTGTTTCTTTGACCCAATATATAGAGGAAACTCCACCTTGTCATAAATTGGCTAAAGTGTGCATGAAATTGAAATTCATATCTATGTGCACATATGTATGTGGAGTTTGTCATATGTATTGTTGGTTTTTTAACTCTTCGGTCCCAATGAGCTTGGGCACCATTTTGTTTGTTTTGTTGTTCGAGGAGCAATTGGAGATGTGTTGGATGTTCGGCTCACCTATAAGGAAGGTTTTGAGACCATTTATTTATTGGAGCCAAGTTAGGATGATCAACGAACAACTATCTACTACATCAATTCAATGTTGTCTCGGTAACAAATATCTACTTCATGCATTCATTTCTTGCAAAGGCCCAAACCTGTCTTTTATTTTCAGGTTGCATCATGGCATGAATCTCTTAATTCGTTCTTGTAGTACTTGTTTCCTTTCTCAAAGCATCCGAACGATGATGTCTTATTGTTAGTTGGGATGTCTTTGATGTTCGTATGTTTAAAGTTCATATTGTACAATAAGAAAATATTAGGCCATGTGTTATGCTTCCAAGCAAAGATCTTATTGATATATTTATGACTTCCTTTTGGATATCTTGTTTGTTCCTTCTTGTAACCATTTCGTGTGTACATCCTTCTTTGTGGATATATATCATCATGATTGTCTTCCACTTAGAATCTTTTACACATGAGAGAAGTTACATCTCTAATTGATATCCACTTTTCTTTCACGTCCACCGTTTCATTTCCTTTTTCAATTTTGGTGGCTTCGTGAAAGGATTTGTCTTGAGTGCGTATCTTATTTTCCTACATCTTGATGCACTCTTTGGCCGTGAAGATTATTTTTCCTCATGCTTGTCTCGATGAGGGTTTTGCCATTTCGATTGGTATCCCTCCTCTTGACAAGGTTCTTATTTCCTATCTTCACCATGGGTTGTGGCAAGCATTGGTTCTTATTTTGTTTATTAGTAAGCTTGTGAACCCATTTTCTAGTATGTTTGTGTGGGAATGATATGTCGTGCACTTTGTTTCTCATTTCATCAAGACTATGTTGATGAGTAATGCTCATCCTTATCTTAGTCTTCTCAAGTGCTTTGCCATGACTCACACACATTATTTTGGTTGAGCCTATTCTTAAGTTGCTTCTTTTACATGTTGCTCAACCATTTGTTTTGTGCAAGTGATATGCTTATTGTCTCATCTTTCTTCTTGCACTCGTTGTGTGTTTTTATTAATTTTGGGGGAGCAACGATCCTATTTTGTGCACTTGTATCAAATACAAAAATCTCTTATTAGTGCACAAATCATGGGGAGCTTCTCTAGTTTTGATAAAACACTCTGTTGCCTTTATCATAATATCTTTTATTCATATG